>NW_027189251.1:143945-211446 GCF_040958095.1 Procambarus clarkii
TAATAATTCTGAATACCAGAGTAAAAGCAGCTGTGGATAAGTATGAACAAATCAAACGCCATGCAGAGATTTATCTAACAGAAATGGCTAATGCAGATTTAACCCGAAGGGAACTTCAGGAAATTGTCGTTGAAATGACAATGTATGAAGATAAAATCCAAGATCAACTTGATCCTTTAATCAAACAAATATCTCAAGCAGAAACCCAATCCAATGTGAGCTCATCCACTCAACATAGCAATGCAACTATCACACATATAGCTGCAGAGCTCCCAAAGGTACAATTACCATATTTTGAGGGCAAGGATGAAGACGATTGGGATACCTTCTGGAGACACTTTGATTCTATAATAAACTCCAAGACCTCTCTCAAAAAGGCGACAAAGTTTCAATATTTGCAAGGCCAGTTAAGGGGAGAGGCAAGGCAGGTCATTGCTAATTTGTCATTAACAGATGATGATTACGACCATGCCTTACAGTTGTTACAAGATAACTACAGTGATAAGGAGACTGCAATTGCACGTCTCTCATACAAATTATTGGATTTACCCTCTTCAAATAAAAGTTATGAGTCACTACAATCATTTCGATTGTCTATAGAATCAATCATCAAAGCCCTCAGTACAAAAGTACCTGTAGGAGATGCAGAGTGGCTTATAAAGTTAATCATTCAAAGGAAACTTCCAAATGAAGTCATAGACAGCCTATGCACTCATTATAACACCAACATCTTATCACAAAGCCAAATCATTGATGGACTTCGAGCTTACGTACAAAGATTACGAAGCCGAGGAAAACTTAGATCTCAAGAAAAAATCCACAAAGGTGAATCCACGGACAAAAGCAAAAATGTCCAGAATGGCAGTCAAAAATCAAGGCAACAAAATTCCTCTTCTGCAAAGTGGAAACAGAATAATGTTGGCTCTTATGCTATATCCCCCACAGTTAACAGAACTGTAGGAAATCAAGCTCCTAAGACAGATAAGACAAAAGGAGCTACAAGTGCCCCAAAATGTTTATTCTGTCAAGAAGCACATACCATTTATCAATGCACAGTTTATGAAGGCCGTGCCAGTCGAATCGATCGACTGAAATCTCTGAACAGGTGCATCCGTTGTCTACGGAAGCACGATACAAGTGAGTGTAACACTCCATTGCAAAACTGCCAATATTGTCATAAAAGTGTACATCACACAGCACTCTGTAGTGATATTAACACTCAATCCAGATCACAGACTTCCAATAATCAACCTGCATCTCAGGCAAAGCCCAAAGATGATAATACCACAACAGCCGTACAATTCTGTACAGTAATGAGCAATGTCAACGACTTGGATACAGAAATTGTTACAGCAGCCATATTGCCTACTGCACAGCTAGAACTATGCAATCAAGGAATTTGTATTCCAACTAGAGGCTTTTTTGATCAAGGGTCACAGAAAACCTTTATCAGTAAAAAGATGGCAGAAGATTTACAACTTAAATCTTCAAAGCAAGTATCTACCTCCATATCAGGGTTTTTTACTAATTCTGGTCGTAGAACCTTTCCAGTAGTAAAACTCAATGTCTGTCTAGGTACATCCCAAAGGACAGTAGAAGCCATAGTAGTTGATAAAATTCCTACTGAAATGGAAGTGACTGGTCTGACAGCCACAATTAAATTCCTAAAAGAAAAAGGAATCCAATTAGCAGATCCTCTGCTTGAGTCTGACTACATAGGGAATATCGGAATCCTGATTGGAGCTGACTACTATCTTCGATTCATTCTGGGATCAGAAGAATCTATGGGTATGAATATACTCAAATCAGCAGGAGGCATATTGATGACAGGACCTATACTAGATCTTGAACCTTCAACTCCTGAAAAATCACATCATACAGAAACTGTAATAGTGGCATGACTAGGCAAAGAACAGTCACCACTTAAAATCCCCCACATGATTGATGATGGATTGGAATCTGTACCTCAATTGTGGGAACTTGATGCCATAGGAATAATTCCTGAACAACCAAGTCCTGATGATGTCTGTGCATGCAATCAATACTTAGAAACTGTACAGTACCATGATGGACAGTACTGGGTAAGGCTACCATGGAAAATCAACCATAAAACCTTACCTACCAATTATCACATGGCTTACAGTCAATTTAAATCTCAACTAGCAAAGCTAAGAAAAAGGCCTGAGCATTTAAAACTCTATCATGAGATTATTGCTCAACAATTAAAGAATAAATTCATCGAAGTCGTGAAACATGACAATACGCAAACAGGCCATTTTTTACCTCACATGGCTGTAATGAGAGAATCAAAAACGACTCCTTTACGGATAGTTTTTAATTGTAGCTCTAAATCTGGACCCCAAGGAACCAGTCTAAATGATTGTTTGCAAACAGGTCCAAGTCTAACTCAGAAATTGTATGACATACTGTTGAAGTTTAGACTTAACAAATATGCGTATTCAGCAGATATAAGTAAGGCCTTTCTAAGAGTTGGCTTGCAGGAAGAAGATAGAGACTTCACTAAGTTTCTATGGGTAGAGAACCCAGAAGATGTCAATAGTCCTCTAGTGACTTTCAGATTCTCATCAGTTCTTTTTGGCACGACAAGCAGTCCATTTCTATTGCAAGCAACTCTAGATACTCATCTGAAGAAATCATCAAGTCCCTGTAAGACTGAAATCAGTCAAAATCTATATGTAGATAATTTTCAAGGGACAGTTAACAGTACTACTGAACTGTTACAATTATATCAAGAGGCCAACAAGGAGCTACAAGGTGCCAACATGCCACTACAATCTTGGGCCTCTAATAATGCAACATTGAATAATCAAATAGCAAGAGATTACCCTGAATATCACGTACCAGAATCACAAAAGGTGTTAGGCATGGATTGGGATTTAATCTCGGACACAATATCGATCAAATCTGTGCCAGTAAATTACAACATCACTACAAAAAGGGATTTGCTTTCACAAGTTAGCAAAGTATTTGACCCACTTGGTCTACTAAATCCTTTGACTATCAAGTGGCGTTTATTGGTGCAAGAAGCATGGAAGGCTAAGGTTGGTTGGGATGATCCACTACCAATCCAGTTACAAAAAGCTTGGATGGAAGTGGCTCAAGAACAAACTTTAGTTGAAAAGATAATCTTTCCGAGACACATAGTCGAGGAAAATGAGGAAGTATCACTACATGTATTCGCAGACTCGTCAGCCAAAGCTTTTGGAGCTTGTGCTTACTTAGTGACTTCTAATCAATCATATCTTATCACCTCTAAGGCCAGAGTCGCTCCATTAAAAAAGAGGACTTTGCCTCAGATGGAACTAACAGCACTGCTAACTGGAACACGCTTAGCAGTGCATATCAAACAAGTCTTGTCTACCATGAACATCAAAGATGTCATCATATGGTCTGACAATGAAGCTGTCTTACAATGGGTACGAAACGACAACTGTCCAACTCCATATGTAAAAAATCGCGTCTCGGAAATTAAAGAAATTTCCGCAGGCTTTCAATTGTTGCATGTACCAACAAAGGATAATCCAGCTGATCTCTTATCAAGAGGTATGACATTTAAACAGTTTGCAAAGGCAGATATTTGGTTTCATGGGCCTCGATGGTTAGTGAATGGTAGTTGGCCTGAACAAAAGCCACACGTCATTACGACACAAACCATAACTACCACCAGGCAGCAAGCTCAAATATCAGTCTTGGATTGTACTCGTTACTCCTCACTCATCAAATTAATCAATGTAACACAGAACGTGTTTCATTATCTCAGGAAAAAAGGTATAAAATACACTTTTCCTGATGCACTTATCTATTGGGTAAGACAAGCCCAGAGAGAAACTTATGGGAATAACTATGAAAATCTTCCGCATAAGTTAAAACACAATCTCGGTCTGTGGATAGACCAAGAAAATCACAACATTCTGCGTTGTGGAGGGAGACTTAAACACGCAGATATCAATCTAGATACGGTGCATCCATGGCTTTTACCAAAAAATCATTGGATCACAAGGTTGATTGTGTTGCATACACATCAACAAATCATCAAACATGGAGGAGTGTTAGACACACTCACACAAATCAGACAGCAGTACTGGATTCCTCAGGGAAGACAGTCAGTCAAATCAATCTTGAAGAATTGCATGATATGCCGAAGGTACGATGCAAGAACTTGCTCTTATCCAGGGCCACCACCCCTGCCAAAGGAACGAGTGGTCCATCTACAACCTTTCGAAACGTCAGGAGTAGATTATACAGGAGCAATATATCTAACAGGGACTGCAGATAAGCAACCTATCAAAGCATACATCTGTCTGTTCACCTGTGCTACCACCAGGGCAGTACATCTAGAGGTAACACCCGATATGACTGCTCAATCATTTATTCAAGCTTTCCGCAGATTCGCAGCACGCCGATCATGCCCTAAGCTGATGATTTCAGATAACGGAGCAAACTTGGTAGCTGGAGAAGCATGTCAACGGGAAATCTGTTCCCATCCTGCAGTTACTTCCACACTGGAACAGCGTCATTGCAGATGGAAATTTATCCCTCCGAGAGCCCCATGGCACGGAGGATTTTATGAACGGTTAATAGGAACTGTAAAAAGATCCTTGAGAAAATCTCTACACCGTCAGAAAATCAATCTTCAAGAACTCCAGACAGTAATCACGGAAATAGAATCAAGGGTGAATAACCGGCCGTTGACTTACTTGTCTGAGGATCCTACTCAACATGAGCCATTAAGTCCTGCCCACCTAATGTATGGAAGACTTCTGTCTCCAGTACCATCTCTAGTGGATGATGAGATCAGAGATCCCTCATATGTGGGTCAGAGCGAGTTGGTTCAGGGGTATAAGCATCTGTCCAGCATAATCCAAAAATGGAATGATGTTTGGACAAAAGAATATCTTACATCTCTACGAGAACATCACTCTGGGGCCAACGTCCCACATAATATAGCTAATCTCCAACCTGGCGATATTGTCTTGGTAGACAGTGATGGCCCTAGGGCTGACTGGCCATTAGGTAAAGTTGTCTCAGTCCATCCAGATAGTCAGGGGATTTTGAGAATAGTCAAAATCCTGTCTAAAGGAACAACTTCCCTGAAGACATTGGACAAACTCATCCACATGGAATCAGTGAGCCAGCTGCAGTTAGATCCTGAGAGACCTCAAGACACTCTAACTCCACAAGACCCACAGACTCCTAACAGACACAATCGTCCACAACGGACAGCAGCACAAAAGTGCAAGCAAAATTTGCACTTGTATTATCAATCCAATGGAGAGTAAATAAATACATATGGTTACTATTGTCCTAAGTATTGGACTCTGTGCCAGTTCTCTCCCTCTGGAAGATGTGGGAAATTTTTACCCACCATATCTAATAATCATCTAAGAAATGTATAATTTCTATATCATATCAAAATCATATCAAAATCGTATCTAAATCGTATCAAAATCATATTAGAATCATGAAAGATTCATTATATAGCTTGATCCTGGATGACAATGGCACCATGAACACGTATGCAATAGGGGCCCTTTTGATGCCTACGTGACTTTGTACATGATCTCTCAAGGATCCAGAATCTTCTAGAAGGATTTGTTAATTAAAAAACTATTGGAACATTTATTCAACATCCGGTAGGGATAATATCGAATCCTTAATAAGAATCAGTGGTACTTTCAAATACTACTTATAATCTTTAAATCTTATATCTAATTATATTATAATCACATCTTATCTTAATCATAAGTCTAGACTGTAAAAATAATCGATCAATATTCATAGAAGGCTACCGTGCACAGAGAGCATGGCAGGGCGATGGGGGGAGTGAAGCGCCCACCAACAAAGCCCGAGGCACTCCGCGTTTGTTTACAAATGAGTGAACAAGTGACTGATCCTTAGCGAACATTACCAGCTCAAGGACACCTTATCTAATATTTTTTATCGCCAGTGAATACTCTCTAGAACTGGGGGAGTACCTGGACAATATCTACAAGGAAAATCCTAGAACATTTATAAAAATAAGTGTAGTGGAGATCACAGTGACGCGGTTTCCACCACCTTCATTCCTATTCTTTATCAAATATCATTCTTCTGCAACGCAGTTAAAGAAAAATCACGTAACAACACTACCAGATCATCATACAGCAACGCTGTAGCAAAATATCGTGCCTAAACTCAACAAGAGAGAGTTAATCAGTCTGGCAAACTTGTCAGACAGGCACCCCGACTGGCAGAGAAGTATATTGAAGGTTATTTGGTATATGATTGGCCAATTGTATGCTTGTGTAGCTTTAATATCCTATAAATCTGTCTGTTGGTTAAAAAGCGAGGCAAAGCCTCACATTTCGGTACGTTTATTAAAATTGTAGTGTAGCTGTGAATCTTATCCAAGCACTGAACCTCATGAGTGTCCATTCTGTCAGAAAAGTATTCAGCCTCAATAAGTAAGAACCTCACAAGTGTCCATAGTCTTGGAAGAGATTCAGTCAAGCTAACTGTATAAATTGAATATGTCTGCATATATTTGAATATATAAATTAAGTTATCAATTGCTTGCTTAGTTAATTTTTAAGTTATCATATAAGTTCATTTAATTGAATATAATTTCTAGTACTTACTTAATAGTATTAAGACTACATTTAAGGTCATTTATTATACTTTTACAATTTAATTTGTTGTTTATAGTATAAGAATCTATTGGCTGTAAGTTATGGTGCTAGGTTGGACTATGTATGTTTAAATCCCTGATTTAAACAGAGCCAGTGTTCAGTCATACAACTGAATTTATCAAATCTTATCCTTGTATAAAATACAAGCTGATGTGAGATCCCTGTCTACAGGTGGATTGGAACTTCTATCAACAAGTCATTCACTCCACCTGTCCCTTACAGCCCACAATCTGTCATTAGGAAAAGAGGAATTAGGATTTACAACCCTAGCTAGAGATTTTAGTTGAATTAATTTGCAGACAGTAAATTTTTAATTTAGTTCAGTACAAGTCCCTGGTAGTCTCCTCTTATATCAATCCCAGCAGGTTTTTCCCACATGGCTTACATTGTCCACATGTCAGAAAGTGATAGAAGGGTCACATTTACTCTACTTTAATATTGATAATTAAGTTAATTTATATAAGATGTTTTTATGATGGTAAAGTCCAAAGACGAATGTATTTAAGAATAATTCCCACCATAATAGGTGGTGAATTATAATAGTGTGTGGTGATGATATCCCGTTTTCTATAGACGGTAATTCCACTACAAGTTACGTTTTCTATGGGTAACTTGTTTATACAATACAGCTATTATCTGTATGATTATTAAATGGTGTCGGATTTTCCGACATAATTCCCCCAGGGGCTGCTCACGGGTCGAAGTCCTAATTAGAACAGACGAACACCGATACTCCTCCTTCGAATTATTAGATTAATTTGATGTTAGTAGTTAGTAATCACACATTTGTGCGTCTGTTCGTACAGGACGGATGTCCCGTACTAGAGTAGCAGGGTTTAGAAGTCTAATGCGATTTCATTTCCCTGTTAACTCTTGAAAGGCTAATATTCAAGCCTTATTACATATTATTTAACCCAGAAGACTGGATGTGATCAAGTACTACAGTCAAGTATAATTCAGGGACTGCAGTGAGATCAGTGACATTAGATATAACTTGAAGTTTGTTCAGGTAACTGGTCACTGATATATAAACACTGAGACCCATGGAATACATCTTGATTAAATAATAAATGTATCAAATCAGTCATCAGATTTATTGGGGTTTTAATTTAGTTAATTGATTCAGAAGATTGAATAGCTCATCATTAAAGTAAAGTATGGTTCTGAGACTGCAGTGGGATCAGTGACATTGGTCGCAGTGACTTGTAGCTGTTTAGGCTACTGTTCACTGATTTGCCACTGAGGCCTCATGAACTCATCTTCAGCTTCAAATGATGATACTAACATCAACCTCTGTTACTATAGTCAGCTGTAATCTCCTTAGTATAATGCTACTGGAGAAATATAATCAGCTGACAAATTTAGATTTCTACTGGTATTGTTTATCTGCAGGCATAGGTCTCCTCAGGCTTGATACTGGGCCTGAGAGTAATTTACCTCCTGCAGAGTTTAACATGGTTATACCCTGATATTTAGTAGGGCTACCGATGAATCGATGGCAATAGTCTGTCCCTACAAGGAGACCGAAGTCGGTGAGGTCATCAGACTTAATATTATCTGCCAATTTTATTCCTCTATTTCTCAGGAATTTGGCTGTTGCTCTCAGACCTTGAACTTGTAGGTCTACTGGTATTTTGTCCACCACAATGGCTTGTACTCGACAGACGTACCTGCCTAAGCGTACTGATGGTTGTACCACCTGGTAGACTTGAGGTCCTGCATCTGTTACAAACCCTGAGATGTTGAATGACATCTGGGCTACAGGCCTTAATCGTAGTTCATCTGCCAACCTTTTAGTGATATATGTTCTCTGGGATCCTTGGTCAAACAACCCACGGGTATGGACCTTGGCCCTCTTATTCAGGATGGTAATTTGGGCAGTAGGCAAAGTCGTATTACCTTTAGACTTTGCCGATTGGACATTCTTTGTTTGTTGCACCTTGCAGTACTGTACTGTGGTGGGAATGCTATCTTCCACCTTGGGGTTTGGAGACGTTGTTTTGGTGTCTCTGCACAATGCTGCATGGTGCTGACCTTTGTTACACCTATTACAGGTGTGTAATTGGGTATCACAGTCGTTGATGTTATGTTTCCTGAGGCACCTCGTGCAATGTTGCAAATCTTTGAGTCGCTCAACACGGGCGTCACTATCAGGAAAATTAGAGCAGTGGTACATTGAATGTTTCTCATTGCAGAACAAACATGTTCCCCAGCCTACTGCACGTTTGGAAGTTTCCGGTTTGGGTGAACTAGTAACAGTAGGCTTGGAGGTTGCTGCTGCATTGTCAGATTTTCTGCAACTTGATGTTAGAGTAATTGACTGATGTTTATTTGGGGAAGTTGTTTTACCCTTTAATTGACTATTATTTTCTATTTCTGAAGGCTTGCATGAGGCTTTAACTTCCTCATTTGCACGTCGTTTGTTTATGATGGAATGTAAACCTTCAGTGATGTCCTGTACTGTCAGGATGGTGTTATGTTGATGTGCATATAATTCATCTAGTATATCGCTGGACAATTTTCGTTGAAGGACTACTTTGGTCATCCATTCACTAGTAGTTATATCAACCTTAAGACTGAATGTTCTTAGTAGTGACTCAAACTCCATGCTGAAGGATTGTAATGAGTCAGCAGTCTGATCAGGTTGAGGTAAATCCAGCAATTGTAGTACTAGATGTATGACAGTTTTCTCATTGCCAGCATTATTCCTAGGAGGCTGGACTGGGAAATTAGTGCTGTCGCTATTTTCATTTACATTTTCTACTACTGGTTCAGCTTCACCTCTAGTTTGGAGGCATGTTAACTTAGTAGCTTCAGGTATTGGGTTTTCAGAAACCACAGAGACTGTGGATAAATTGTCTGAAAACTGCTTAATTTCTGGTGGTATATTATTGGGTGAAGCTGTAGTGGGTGAAGCTTTATCCTTGTTGATTAAAGGATCTAATCTGGCTTTACATTTATTCTCAAAAAGATCCAGATCATCCATAACATTATCTACTTTATTTGATGTACTTGCTATTTGTTCTGATTCAATTATCCTGTGTAAATGTTCCAACCTGCCTTGAGTTTCTTCTTCATATTGTGCTAGGTCAGACAGGAATGGTTCCACATCTTCAACTACTATGTCGTCGTCGTCGTGGACCTGATTTTGGTAAGATTTCCTATTTGCTTTCAATATATGCAATTGGGTTTGAATCTGCAACAGTGGTATTTTCAACCGATGATAATTAATTACAGGCTCATATAACAACTGTTCATATTGGTCGAGATCTCTTGTCAGTTGACGTTTGCTTGATATTAAAGCACGCTTTGCTTTCTGTGGATTCGTCATGGTGACTTGTTAATTGGGCACCACTGGCTCATAAATTGTGAGCAAGTACTAATGATAGCCTAGGGTTAAATTCTGCACTCACTAGGCAATCCTACCTCTACTAGAGGTTAGCACTTAAAATTAATACACATTATATATATACAATCATACACACTAATGATTTGAGTGATAAACCAGTGTCACTGGAAGTACCTTTAGGTTAGCTCTTCTATATCACCCTAGGATGGTAGAGACACTAATTAATCACTCAAAGGTGTAATGATCATAAGTAAATTATTATATATACAACTCAATTCGAGTTGATAAAAATTACACCCAAAATAGGGTCTGCACCATTCATTAATGGTGTTAGGTTATTCAATATAGTACAACTGATTATGGTAATAATGGGACTAGGATGAACGATAATAGTTCAACTAGTCAGTGTTAATATCCTACCCTGTTGTGGGTTGGCAATTAGTAAATATTATACTGTGATCACTAGTGCAATATATATTAAATAATTCTCTATTTTGGAGAAATAATATACACAATTATTGATAATAGCCTCTTAATTAGCCTCTATGAAACTTCTAATATTATCTAGAAGTATTAAATATTATTAGTGACCTCGCGAAATAAACTCCACAAAATTCGTAGATAATCTCTCGCGAAATTTAACACCACGAAATCCGTGAACAATCTTGCGAGGACACAGCCACTAATTTGGCTGGCTTCTATATTAGCGCTGTCATTTCACGAAATAACACGCCACCAAATCTGTGGGTGTACATGAAACCGCTGACGAAGCTGATCTGAACTGAGGGGGGGCTCCTGAGCTCCCACGAGGCAACGCCGCTGCCGTCTTTGACTGCTGGCTTTTGTTTAAATAACACTGCACTAGTATATTTAATGAATCCACTGGTTAACTGGTTCATCCGGTACTAAGATGACCAAATGTGGGTTCAAAGGACCAAATAATCCGTCATCCGGTTCGAAGATGACCAAATAATGTGGGAACCGACCTGTGAGATTTATATTTATTTAATTTATATGAATTTATATTTACGTTAATTTATATACTTCGATAGCAATTTGTATAATGATGAGTGGACTGTATTTCTGCAATAATCTCAATCTCACAAATCGATCCTCTACACATTAGGGGGGGTTTATTAAATTTATATATGCAGCCAATCAAACTACAGTAATAGACTACATACATTGAAGAGGTTCCTTATCTTATAGTACAGCAGGTTAGTCCACCAGGTATAACTAGGGTGTAGACACCAAATTATCCTCTTTGAGGTAGCTTCCATCACCCAGTAACTGATGCACAAAGCCTTGCTTCCTCGACTTGACCTGTCAAAAGGGCTCTAACTGTGAAACCAGAAACCTATATATGACAAGTTATATCAGAGAAAACACTATACATGGAACAATAAAGACCTGGCTTAATTACCTTTAGTTTGAGGCTATGTCGTGCTCTAACTGGGTCACCCTATATAATGACATTAATGGCCACTAATGATAGATAATGGGTTTCGGAACTTGATTTGTAGACAGCGTGTTGATAATGGTACACTTCTGGTTTCCATAACACTACGTCCAAGTAAATTAACAGGAGCCGAATTTGCTCCCGTGTGAGCCTCTGGTCTAGTCTCAACAATGGCTGCGTCTAACACTCCATACTATTGACGCCTGGCCGACATTGTCCAGATATGATAGGAGCCGAATTTGCTCCACGCGTCACGGATGTGACACAACAATGGCTGCCCTCCTTCCTTGCTCTGACGCCTGGCTTACATTGTCCACATGTCAGAAAGTGATAGAAGGGTCACATTTACTCTACTTTAATATTGATAATTAAGTTAATTTATATAAGATGTTTTTATGATGGTAAAGTCCAAAGACGAATGTATTTAAGAATAATTCCCACCATAATAGGTGGTGAATTATAATAGTGTGTGGTGATGATATCCCGTTTTCTATAGACGGTAATTCCACTACAAGTTACGTTTTCTATGGGTAACTTGTTTATACAATACAGCTATTATCTGTATGATTATTAAATGGTGTCGGATTTTCCGACAAGTAGCACCATAATATGCTAGTTAAGATACACACTCACGTAAACCAAACTGCTACATTGAGGTGTGGAGGCAACCAGACTGGGACATGTCGACAACTGATGGCCTCAGTTGTCGACAGGTACTCTGTTGATGTACCATCGGCTTCCACTGGATCGCCGCCCAGTCTGACATGCAGGATAGAACTACCTTCCATCACTTGCTCCAGCCAAATGTCAACTCCCAAATCCACATCTGTCACATATGTCCTCTGGCCCTCCACACAACCAGCCCATGTGCGTTTCCGGCCACACTGTGTCCTTAAAGTAACGCCTTCCTTATAGCAGACATAACTGGCGGATGATTCTTAGACGGTACCGACATTCTGACGTCCCAGATGTCTCCACTAGCTTCCTTCCACACACACACACACACCCATTTATACACACTTCCCTTGCCCCATACTCTGAGAGAGATTTTCGAATTTATTCACTCCTTCACTTTGGGTCACAACAATGGCCTTCTTAAAAATAAATCATGCCTTACAAACTGCTCCAGGTTTTGGAAATGACAATCAACTATTCAGACAAGGACTTCCAGTACATGTAGTATACTTAAACTTTGCTAAAGCTTTTGATAATGTACCATATGAAAGACTGACATGGAAAGTACAAACACATGGAATATTTGGTAGAATATTAGAATGGATCAAACAATGATTAAAACAAAGAAAGCAAAGTGTCGTCCTAAATGGAAATATCTCTGACTGGAGAAATGTGGTGAGTGGAGTACCGCAAGGTTCCATTTTGGGGCTAACCCTTTTTGTCATATACATCAATGACATAGAATAGAATATCACAAACCATATCATCAAAATTGAAGATGTCGCTAAGATTTATTGTAAAGTATGGAGTGAACATAATATTGAGGCCTTACAAAGTGATCTACATGAACTCCACAAGTGTCGGACGATTTGCAGATGCTCTTTAACTACGAAAAATACAAAGACCTTGCATGTGGGGCATAACATTGCACATCACAACTATCAATTAAAAAATATTACCTTGCAGGAGGTTGATGAAGAAGGACCTTGGAGTCAGGATCCACAAATCAAATCGAAAGTTGCTCAACAAGTGGAAGCTGCAGTAAAAGAAACCAACCATATCCGAGGAATAGTCAGACATAACTTTGATTTAATTGAAAATAGAGTAGCTATTTTTTTTCAACAGTATAAATCTCTTGTCCTTGTATTATTGTATCGAAGCATGGAGACCTCAGCTTCAGAAAGGTACATCTGCTTAAGTTCAACACCGGCCAAGAAAAATCATTCCTGAACTAATTTGGTCTTTTCTTTCTTTTCTTTGATGTCCAAAGGGTTTGGAAAGGATGGGGGAGGTAGAGGGTATGGGGAGGTGAAATTCTGGAAGAGGATGTGGGTGTTGAGAGAGAGAAGGTTAGAAAGTTCGGTGGCCTGTCCACCATGGGTTGACATGTGAGTGTCGTTTGTTTGGGTTTGTGGTATGTTGGGTTGCCAGTACTTTGGCTGAGTGGCTAGTGTTTGTGTCCTAGCTTGTGTCTGGAAGTCCTAGGTGGAGTTGGCTGCAAGAGTTTAATCTTAGCAACATCAGGGTAGTTACTCTTCTGGTAGCACAAAAAAGGTTTTGGTTGTTTTTATTTTTTTAATTTTTTTTTTTAATTCTTTATTAGTTATAGATCGGGTCCGGGATGGGCCACTCATCTAGGTCGTCTGGCAGGCCACTTAGTATTTTAGGTCTTGGGAAGGCCTGATCATGGATGTGTCTGATCACTTTTTGTTAGAAAGTTATTCTTCTGGTCCTGTGTGGTGGTTCATGGATCTCGTAGTTGCTGGTGGTGTTTACTCCTTCATAGGGATCTTCGGGGTCTGGGACGTACATGTACTTCATACGGTACTGCTGCCTTCTGGCCACGTAGCTGAGCCTGATGTTCATTGGCATGATGTTGAGTGTCTCATGGAGTTGGTCTGTTCTTACCATATCCATCAGTGACAGGCCCTCTGTAAACCGAAGTGCTTTATTTTGTACCCGTTGGATCTTCAGCAAGTTGTTTTTTTTGGTAAGGTTCAGGTGGACGTAAGGGTACTCCAGGCTAGGCCTTATTATCATTCAGTACAGGTGGAGCTTGATGTGGGATGGTGCTTGTCTAAAGCGGAAGAGCCTCAACAAGGAACCCCTAGCCATCGCTGTCTTCTGGGAGACGTACTGGGTGGAGTTGAGTAGACTGTTAAAGTTGTATCTGAGCACTGTGTTGGAGTTTGAGATGGCTATAGGTTCACCCCTGATCCTTATTCCTCCCCTCGTTTTCAATTGAGAAAGCCATACATCCAACAGTGCTTATTTGGATCTTTTCTGGGTTAGTGGTGATCCTCCATTTTCTTTCCCAGTTAGCAGTCCTGGCTAGTTCTACGTTCGCCTTACAGGTTACAGTTGCATGTTTGGCTGCTTGGCTTCTTGGATTAGATGTTATTACGTGTGTTTCGCCGTCCGCAAATTGGACAATAATGATGTCCCTGTACTCCGGTTGGGGCAGGTCATTTACAAAAATGTTGAAGAGGACCGGGCTCAGGCACGACCCATGGGAACTCCAGCTGTTGGGGTGAGGACTGCTGCAGCTTTCGCCTTGAAATTCGGAGTAACTTGTCTGTTTTTTAGGAAGTTTCTGATGACACTGAGGAGGGTCCAGTTTTGGGCTGGCAATTCTGCTAATTTGTTCACCAGACCATCGTGCTATAGGCTGTCGAAGGCCTTGTAGACGTCCCTCGTCGCAATCAGGGCTACCTGTTTTTGCTGGCGAATTGAGCTCACCGCATCTTAGATAATGTTTATTGCGTGCAAGGTTGACCTCGAAAGCCAAACTGTTTTTTTTTGTGAGGTTGTTGTTTGTACTCCATGTTGAGATGGTTGTACATGATTTTTTCAAAGTACTTGCTTATTGTGTCTAAGAGGGAGATTGGACGGTAGTTTCCAGGCTGGTGGGGGGTCTTTCTTGGGTTTGGGAATGAATATCATCTTGGCCGATTTGAAACCTAAGGGAATGTGACCAGAAGCCAACATGGCATTGAATAGGTTGAGTAGGGATTGCAAAAAATTGCCTGGTAGGAATTTGATCCGCTTTGCTTTGATCCCCGATGGTTCTGGAGCCTTATCTCGGATGTTTTTAATGACTCCTCTCATCTCTACCATAGTTATGGGTCTTGTTAGTGGGTGGTCGTCTTGGAGGGTTGTCAGGTCTATCAAGGGGGTGCTGAGAAGGGAGGCAGCGTTTTCTGTTGTCCATTGGTTGACACGGATGAAGTGAATGTTGTTGAAGGCTCTGCTGTTTGAAGCCGTGAGTGTCTTTTTTCCATTTTGCACCGATGAGGTCAGCCTGTTCTTGTGGGTCTTATTTTTTTTCTGTTGTTCCTCGTCATCATCATCCAGGAATGTGTGTACGAGGCGGGTGAGACTGGGGTTAGCCGACCCCAAGAGCTGTCTGATCTTACGCCAGAAGGCTCCCGGCTCCTTTTTGTACAGGTTGGCCTGTCTCACAAGGGTTCCCCATATGTGGCTCTAATGAGTTAGCATTAGGTCTAAGGTTCCCCTTCTGAGTGTTTGTAGGGACAACACTGGTGGCTGGACAGTTTTGTATTGGCTTTGACAGGCTCGCTGGTACTCATTCATTTTACCTCTGATTTCTTGGGTCGGTTTATATTGGTGGTGGATCTTTCACAGGTGGCCTCAGTTGCAAGCTGGATGTGGTTGTGGATGGTGTTTACTGCTTGGTCTATTGTTTGGGTGGGTAGGTTGTCAAACTCGATTATGGGGTCGCCAGTGAGGAAGGTGTCATAGTCCCAGGCTCGCATGGTTTCCAGTCTGGGCCTGGGAGGTGTCACAAACTGGAAGGGGGTAGCTTAGAGTGTGGTAACCACAGGGATGTGATCAGACACCACGTTCTTGCCTGGGGTCACTCTGCAGTGGAACAGGTCACAGTCTCTGTTGGTCAGTAATATGTCAGGGGTGCCACTCACATTGCCAGCAAAGAATGTCTTGAAGTGGGGGCCTTCGATGGAGAGGTCTCTGTTTTGCATTAAACTGAAGAGCTGTCTGCCCTTTAGGTCTGCTCTGGTAGGAGCGTTGAATAAGGCCTGGTGGTGGTGGGCATTCAGGTCTCCTGCAATTATAGTTGGGAGTGTCCTGTCGAGCAGCCTGTTGAGTGGGATAGAGGGGAGGTAAGCGAGTCTTGGGGGTAGGTATGCGGTGCAGACGATTAGGGGGGGCCGTGTGAGGTGGTGAATTCTGTTGCAAGGAAGTGGTCATCTTTTATGATGATGGGGCGGTAGGAAAGCCTTCTCTTTATTAGGATTGCCACCCACTGTGCATCCCCCTGTTGACCTACATAGTAGAATATCCCCAAAGAGAGATGTGCTGGTCCTGTCTAACCGTTGCTTCATTGAGTAAGATAATATCTGGGTTAAGTCTGGCTACCTCCAGGGTGAGGAGGTATCTGTTGTTGAAGTAGAGTCTGATATTCACTTGAAGAATGGTGATCCCCATTGTTGGTTGCGAGTCGTATGTGTTTGTTCGGCTCGAGTGTCAGTGTTGTTAACTTCGGTTTGGCTTCTGATGTGTGTGTAGGTGGAGGATAGGTCTTTTGGACCAGGGATCATGTTCCTGGTTCCGGCAGGGGGGATGGATGAGGTTTTCCACACGTTGCTGTACAATTGAGGGTTTTTTGTTGTCGCTACTGTTCTCGATGTCCACGTTTGTAGTGCTAGAGTCACTCACAGATGGAGTATTAGGGGGGTTGCTTGCCCCTATCCTGTCCTCAGGGGATGAGCTTCGGCTGTTAGAGTTGGCCCTGAGCCTCTTAGGACAGTGGTGTGTGGAGCTGCCGGGTGTGGAACTGTGGTGTGTGAAGCGCTGATTGCGTCTAGGGTTTCTTATTGCAAGGGTGCTTGTGAGGGCTTTGAGTATAATCCTGTCTGAGACTACTGTAGGAAGGGTGGACCTGGGTGTTTGCTAGTTTGTCGGGGTGGAGGGGCCGGGGTGATTCTGGGAGTTTGGTATCTCTTGAGCGTTGGATGAGGCCTGGGGATGGAGAGTACTTGGGTTGGGGTTGTTGGGTTGTGCTTGGTCCTGGCCGGCGGCTGTTGTGTTGTTAGGAGACAAGTAGGCCAACGAGTCCATGGACATGTGGACAGGGGACAGGCCATTGTGCCTCTTGTTGGTTGGGGTTACCCCAGGCGTTTACTGGTGGAGGAGGGGCAGGAATGGTGATTGCTGCTTGTTGACGGGCTGTTGTCACCGTTTCTTGTGCTTTCTTGATTGCATCCTTTTTATGGGGACACAAATGAGAGATTGCAATGTGTGCACCATTGCATAGTGCACACTTGGGTGTGCACTATGGCTTGTGCATGGCTTGTGCATTCCCTGTAGTTGTGTTCCCTTGCACACCTGCTGCACTTGGGGATTTCAATGTTGCATGCACTGGAATAGTGGTCATACTGGAAGTATTTGAAGCATTGTTTGAGCTTGTGAAACCTCTGTAGGGTGATTTGGTCAGGGCCAGACGTGATGCCAAATGCAGAAAAGCCAAGGTTGCAGACTTGTGCTGCTTGCTCCGGTGAAGCCAGAGTTAGCTTCAGTACTTGGTTGTCGTGGGACTGAGTTGTGAACCAGTGGGCATGAATTATTTTATTATCTCTGTTTTTTCTCCAGATTTCTGCAGATATCTCGTCAACTGAGTGATCCATGATGATGTCATGGATCCTATGTACAAAGATAGTGCGTTTGGCTTGGAATTCGGCCGGGGGGTAGACTGTGATCTACCTTCTCCAATAGTTTGTTCAGACTGTCAGTCGAAAGGAGTTCTGGAAGGTCTGCATTGTGTACCAACAAGATGGCTCCATTCGTTATTTTGAACACATTTTTTGTAGGTAAACTGGGTGATCTCATGAACCTGACTTTGGCCGCCATGACCTTGTGGAGCCAGGAAGCCTAGTCTAATCTATACTAAGGTGGATGTTTGTGTTGTGTCTTGGTAGACTAAGTGGCTGATTGGTGTTAGTTCGGCCGAGGCTGCTAACGTCTGGTTGTTAGGCAACAAGAGCTACTTGAACAGTTGGTAATTGAACCTATCGATAGCCTAAGCCTGCTACAAGGCTGTTAGTTGCCCGATCAAACCTTTGCGAGAATTTCAAGAACCCAGTTTTGGCTACCGCTCGGGAATGATCGTTTGGAATGGCGAAATACAAGAGGTAGAAACATTTTAGAAAGACAGCCTTATTCACATCTTAATTCTATGATTAGTAGGTTGTGCATTGTGTACTGTGTGAGTGTGTGTGTGGAGTGTTGTGGTACAGGCAGGGAGAGAATGAGGAGGAGGAGGGTGGGGGAAGGATGAGGATGGGTTTATTTGGACATCATTTTGCTGTAAGGTCAGGTTCAGTCTCGTGTCCTGTATACAGCGCTGCTGTATAGTGTAGAATACTTATCTCTGAAAGTATTACATGTAATACAGGCCCAGAGGAATCTTCAACGACGTTCCTTACTCTCATAATTTTATAATTTCATCACGAAATTCATAAACCGTTTTGTCTTTAAAGGCAATGAGAAATCCTTTGATTGTAAAATATTTGTTTTGTCTTACATCCTGTTGATAATATGATGGCTAGAGCACTAGTTCTTGGTCTGGTCTGGGACAGGCAGCCATCTCTGGGGCGCCCAGCATCTTGCCACAGAGTATCCCAGCCATCTCTGGGGCACCAGCATCTTGCCACAGAGTATCCCAGCCATCTCTGGGGCACCAGCATCTTGCCACAGGGTATTCCAGCCATCTCTGGGGCACCAGCATCTTGCCACAGGGTATCCCAGCCATCTCTGGGACACCAGCATCTTGCCACAGGGTATCCCAGCCATCTCTGGGGCACCAGCATCTTGCCACAGGGTATCCCAGCCATCTCTGGGGCACCAGCATCTTGCCACAGGGTATCCCAGCCATCTCTGGGACACCAGCATCTTGCCACAGGGTATCCCAGCCATCTCTGGGGCACCAGCATCTTGCCACAGGGTATCCCAGCCATCTCTGGGACACCAGCATCTTGCCACAGAGTATCCCAGCCATCTCTGGGGCACCAGCATCTTGCCACAGGGTATCCCAGCCATCTATGGGACACCCAGCATCTTGCCACAGGGTATCCCAGCCATCTCTGGGGCACCAGCATCTTGCCACAGGGTATCCCAGCCATCTATGGGACACCCAGCATCTTGCCACAGGGTATCCCAATAATAGATGTAATTTGGAAAGCTTTAACGTGACAATTCCAACCAGGCATACTTCTTCTATTAGTTTTTTGGAAGGATTCTCTCTCCCTTCCTTAACCAGCACTGACATAACAGATGAAAAAAAAGAGTAATTGAAACTGTTTTGATAGATATTACACTGAAGATTTGTGTTGACAGTTGCAATAATTGATATATGAATATTATCAAGTTTTCTGTTAAACAGACACCAAGCTTTTTCAGGTCAGCAATAGTGGCGTTCTCCCAGTTTAAATGTTTTAAGGTTGGTTACTGTTCTCACTGTCAGCAGCAACAGTTTGATAGTGAGGTATAAAGAAGGTGAAGAATTTGAGAAAATTATCAAAATGAGACTTTCCTCTCCAGTCATTTAAAGGAAAGTCAACGTAATATTAAACTGAGCATAAACAGTTTTGACCAGCACATGCAAAAGTTTTGTTAAATTTTAAAAGCCTAAGTCTTCTTGTATCGTATTAAGTTTTTCTTAATTTATTAAGAAAATTCATTTATTTTTTATCTACGTGGTTTATATACTTTAAACAAGACAGGTCTCAGGCCAGAGTCCTAAGGACCATTGACAACGTTTACCACTCTAATTTGTCTTACTCTGTTTCTGTTGAAAAAGTCATATCATATACCACTAGCAAGTTAATACCTCCAAACAACAGGCCTCAGAAAATGAGGGCAAATAAAAGTGTTTATATTGTTTAAAGTTATATGTTACTGTATTTCAAATAATGCATGTATTTACTTTAATAGTTGTAGTACTTTATTATATAAAATAAAGAACAGTACTACTTACAGTATCAAAGCAGGCGTACATATGGTAATTTCTTTACTAAAGAAATTGTTCATTTAAGTGTGTAGAAGGACACTTACTGTATTAAACTACTTGAACAGTACGTTACTTACTGTAATAAAGTATGTGCCCAAAAGGCTAGCAACTGTATTAGAGCACGTTTACAATAGGATACTGATAATATGAAAGTACATATACGGTAAGCTGCTTAATGCATAATTGTAAGTTACAGTCGGCAACTTACTGTATTTAGTTGTACATTAAAAACTTACAATAAAACAGGTGTATATATGCTCCTGCTTGATCATGAGGATAATAAGGTTAAGACAGACTAAAGTCAGACAAAAATTTCCAAATGTGTAAAATCCCTAAAATGTTACAATAACTAAGATCTCGTAACAAATAAAGACCCAAAACTAATAATAGTGATCCAATAAACAGTATAAAGAAAGTCATATTGATAATAAAGTGTAGAAAATGCTAATATATCAATTACATACCAAAACATTCATAAAATCAGGAGACAAATGCTTATCCATACCTTCCACTACAGACTGTAAGGTTGCTTATCTATACCTTCCACTACACATAAGGGGTATAACTAGCCGATCTCTCACAGTGTTCAAGAGGGAACTTGATAAGCTCTGATCAACCAGGCTGTGATTCATACGACAGTCTGCTAGCAGCCGCGTCCAACAGCCTGATTAACCTTTCCAGCAACGAGGAGGCCTGGTCGAGGACCGCGGGGACGGTAAGGCCCTAAACGGCCTCAAGGTAACCTCAAGGAAGGTACCACCAGCACAATAAAATACATTCATACCTCCAACATGCCAAAACTCATACAAACAACGTATACCAAAACTCATTCTCACTATCATCAAAACAAAAACTCATTAATACCACCAGCATACAAAAACTCATTAATACCACCAGCATACTAAAATGCAAACACTGGAACATCAAGGCCGTTGGGTACTGTCAACTGGGTGCCAAGTCACATGGGAATAACTGGAAATGACATTGCAGACGATGCTGCAAAACTTGCAACTAAGAGAAGAAATGTAGACATTTACATACCACAGAGTCTATCAAAGATTAAGAAAGTAATTAGCAATAGAGCAATGCAGAAGATATATAGTGACCAGTACACAGCAGTTGCAACATCAAGATCTGCGGGTTGGCACAAGAATTTAACCAAATACGAACCACATATTTTGATGAAAGGAGTACATCTGGAGTACATCATGTACATTTTACTGTACATCTACACATGTACATCTGTAGATTGCTGTACATCTACACATGTACATCTAATACTTGATGAGATGTAATCATCTCATTGAAAGATGTACATCATAATCATTGAATTGTAATGTACTTCTACATTGGTCTCGTGAGGCAGGTCTCAACAACCAGCTCCTCGTAGATGTGTCCTTGTATATTATTGGTCTCGTGAGGCTGGTCTCAACAATCTACCATATTTTAACATTAAAATTGTTAAGGGACGCAGCGAGCTCTCGGAGGTACTTCTTGTTCTCCTTACTGTCCCGGATCCAAATCTCAAGCAAGCGACCGGTGACGCCCCTCCGGTGAAGTCCTCGCAGGAGTCTCTCTCCACCCACACCTGCAGATGAAAGGGAACACTGAAGCCCACACCTGACTACTCTCATCACCTACACCTGCAGATGAAAGTGAAAACTGAAGCCCACACCTGGCTACACCTCACACCCGTCTCTTAAAGAGGAGGAGGGTAGTAGTGCAGAGGAGGAGGAGGGTAGTGGTGCAGAGGAGGAGGAGGGTAGTAGTGCAGAGGAGGAGGAGGGTAGTGGTGCAGAGGAGGAGGAGGGTAGTGGTGCAGAGGAGGAGGGTAGTGGTGCAGAGGAGGAGGAGGGTAGTGGTGCAGAGGAGGAGGAGGGTAGTGGTGCAGAGGAGGAGGAGGGTAGTGGTGCAGAGGAGGAGGAGGGTAGTGGTGCAGAGGAGGAGGAGGGTAGTGGTGCAGAGAAGGAGGAGGGTAGTGGTGCAGAGGAGGAGGAGGGTAGTGGTGCAGAGGAGGAGGAGGGTAGTGGTGCAGAGGAGGAGGAGGGTAGTGGTACAGAGGAGGAGGAGGGTAGTGGTGCAGAGGAGAAGGAGGGTAGTGGTGCAGAGGAGGAGGGTAGCGGTGCAGAGGAGGAGGAGGGTAGTGGTGCAGAGGAGGAGGAAGGTAGTGGTGCAGAGGAGGAGGAGGGTAGTGGTGCAGAGGAGGAGGAGGGTTGTGGTGCAGAGGAGGAGGGTAGTGGTGCAGAGGAGGAGGGTAATGGTGCAGAGGAGGAGGAGGGTAGTGGTGCAGAGGAGGAGGAGGGTAGTGGTGCAGAGGAGGAGGGTAGTGGTGCAGAGGAGAAGGGTAGTGGTGCGGAGGAGGAGGGTAGTGGTGCAGAGGAGGAGGAGGAGGGTAGTGGTGCAGAGGAGGAGGAGGGTAGTGGTGCAGAGGAGGAGGAGGGTAGTGGTGCAGAGGAGGAGGGTAGTGGTGCAGAGGAGGAGGGTGGTAGTGCAGAGGAGGAGGAGGGCAGTGGTGCAGAGGAGGAGGGTAGTGGTGCAGAGGAGGAGGGTAGTGGTGCAGAGGAAGGGGAGGGTAGTGGTGCAGAGGAGGGGGAGGGTAGTGGTGCAGAGGAGGAGGGGGAGGGTAGTGGTGCAGAGGAGGAGGGTAGTGGTGCAGAGGAGGAGGGTAGTGGTGCAGAGGAGGAGGAGGAGGGTAGTGGTTCAGAGGAGGGGGAGGGTAGTGGTGCAGAGGAGGAGGAGGAGGGTAGTGGTTCTGAGGAGGAGGAGGGTAGTGGTGCAGTGGAGGAGGAGGGTAATGGTGCAGAGGAAGAGGAGGGTAGTGGTGCAGAGGAGGAGGAGGGTAGTGGTGCAGAGGAAGAGGAGGAGGAGGAGGGTAGTATCACTACCACTCTCCACCACTGCCACACACCACTCTCCACCACTGCCACACACCACTCTCCACCACTGTCACACACCACTCTCCACCACTGCCATACATCACTCTCCACCACTGCCACACACACCACTCTCCACCACTGCCACACACCACTCTCCACCACTGTCACACACCACTCTCCACCACTGCCACACACCACTCTCCACCACTGCCACACACCACTCTCCACCACTGCTACACACCACTCTCCACCACTGCCACACACCACTCTCCACCACTGCCACACACCACTCTCCACCACTGTCACACACCACTCTCCACCACTGCCACACACCACTCTCCACCACTGTCACACACCACTCTCCACCACTGCCACACACCACTCTCCACCACTGCCACACACCACTCTCCACCACTGCCACACACCACTCTCCACCACTGCCACACACCACTCTCCACCACTGCCACACACCACTCTCCACCACTGCCACACACCACTCTCCACCACTGCCACACACCACTCTCCACCACTGCCACACACCAATCTCCACCACTGCCACACACCACTCTCCACCACTGCCACACACCACTCTCCACCACTGCCACACACCACTCTCCACCACTGCCACACACCACTCTCCACCACTGCCACACACCACTCTCCACCACTGCCACACACCACTCTCCACCACTGCCACACACCACTCTCCACCACTGTCACACACCACTCTCCACCACTGCCACTCACCACTCTCCACCACTGCCACACACCACTCTCCACCACTGCCACACACCACTCTCCACCACTGTCACACACCACTCTCCACCACTGCCACACACCACTCTCCACCACTGTCACACACCACTCTCCACCACTGCCACACACCACTCTCCTCCACTGCCACACACCACTCTCCACCACTGCCACACACCACTCTCCACCACTGCCACACACCACTCTCCACCACTGCCACACACCACTCTCCACCACTGCCACACACCACTCTCCCCCACTGCCACACACCACTCTCCACCACTGCCACACACCACTCTCCACCACTGTCACACACCACTCTCCACCACTGCCACACACCACTCTCCACCACTGCCACACACCACTCTCCACCACTGCCACACACCACTCTCCACCACTGCCACACACCACTCTCCACCACTGCCACACACCACTCTCCACCACTGCCACACACCAATCTCCACCACTGCCACACACCACTCTCCACCACTGCCTCACACCACTCTCCACCACTGCCACACACCACTCTCCACCACTGCCACACACCACTCTCCACCACTGCCACACACCACTCTCCACCACTGCCACACACCACTCTCCACCACTGCCACACACCACTCTCCACCACTGTCACACACCACTCTCCACCACTGCCACTCACCACTCTCCACCACTGCCACACACCACTCTCCACCACTGCCACACACCACTCTCCACCACTGTCACACACCACTCTCCACCACTGCCACACACCACTCTCCACCACTGTCACACACCACTCTCCACCACTGCCACACACCACTCTCCTCCACTGCCACACACCACTCTCCACCACTGCCACACACCACTCTCCACCACTGCCACACACCACTCTCCACCACTGCCACACACCACTCTCCACCACTGCCACACACCACTCTCCCCACTGCCACACACCACTCTCCACCACTGCCACACACCACTCTCCACCACTGTCACACACCACTCTCCACCACTGCCACACACCACTCTCCACCACTGTCACACACCACTCTCCACCACTGCCACACACCACTCTCCACCACTGCCACACACCACTCTCCACCACTGCCACACACCACTCTCCACCACTGCCACACACCACTCTCCTCCACTGCCACACACCACTCTCCACCACTGCCACACACCACTCTCCACCACTGCCACACACCACTCTCCACCACTGCCACACACCACTCTCCACCACTGCCACACACCACTCTCCACCACTGCCACACACCACTCTCCACCACTGCCACACACCACTCTCCACCACTGCCACACACCACTCTCCACCACTGTCACACACCACTCTCCACCACTGCCACACACCACTCTCCACCACTGCCACACACCACTCTCCACCACTGCCAGACACCACTCTCCACCACTGCCACACACCACTCTCCACCACTGCCACACACCACTCTCCACCACTGCCACACACCACTCTCCACCACTGCCACACACCACTCTCCACCACTGCCACACACCACTCTCCACCACTGCCACACACCACTCTCCACCACTGCCACACACCACTCTCCACCACTGCCACACACCACTCTCCACCACTGTCACACACTACTCTCCACCACTGCCACACACCACTCTCCACCACTGTCACACACCACTCTCCACCACTGCCACACACCACTCTCCACCACTGCCACACACCACTCTCCACCACTGCCACACACCACTCTCCACCACTGTCACACACCACTCTCCACCACTGCCACACACCACTCTCCACCACTGTCACTCACCACGCTCCACCACTGCCACACACCACTCACCACCACTGCCACACACCACTCTCCACCACTGTCACACACCACTCTCCACCACTGCCACACACCACTCTCCACCACTGTCACTCACCACTCTCCACCACTGTCACTCACCACTCTCCACCACTGCCACACACCACTCTCCACCACTCTCCACCACTGTCACTCACCACTCTCCACCACTGTCACTCACCACTCTCCACCACTGTCACTCACCACTCTCCACCACTGCCACTCACCACCACTGCCACACACCACTCTCCAACACTGTCACACACCACTCTCCACCACTGTCACACACCACTCTCCACCACTGTCACTCACCACTCTCCACCACTGTCACTCACCACTCTCCACCACTGCCACTCACCACTCTCCACCACTGCCACACACCACTCTCCACCACTGTCACTCACCACTCTCCACCACTGTCACTCACCACTCTCCACCACTGCCACACACCACTCTCCACCACTGTCACACACCACTCTCCACCACTGTCACTCATCACTCTCCACCACTGTCACTCACCACTCTCCACCACTGCCACACACCACTCTCCACCACTGTCACACACCACTCTCCACCACTGCCACACACCACTCTCCACCACTGTCACTCACCACGCTCCACCACTGCCACACACCACTCACCACCACTGCCACACACCACTCTCCACCACTGTCACACACCACTCTCCACCACTGCCACACACCACTCTCCACCACTGTCACTCACCACTCTCCACCACTGTCACTCACCACTCTCCACCACTGCCACACACCACTCTCCACCACTCTCCACCACTGTCACTCACCACTCTCCACCACTGTCACTCACCACTCTCCACCACTGTCACTCACCACTCTCCACCACTGCCACTCACCACCACTGCCACACACCACTCTCCAACACTGTCACACACCACTCTCCACCACTGTCACACACCACTCTCCACCACTGTCACTCACCACTCTCCACCACTGTCACTCACCACTCTCCACCACTGCCACTCACCACTCTCCACCACTGCCACACACCACTCTCCACCACTGTCACTCACCACTCTCCACCACTGTCACTCACCACTCTCCACCACTGCCACACACCACTCTCCACCACTGTCACACACCACTCTCCACCACTGTCACTCATCACTCTCCACCACTGTCACTCACCACTCTCCACCACTGTCACTCACCACTCTCCACCACTGCCACTCACCACTCTCCACCACTGCCACACACCACTCTCCACCACTGTCACACACCACTCTCCACCACTGTCACACACCACTCTCCACCACTGTCACTCACCACTCTCCACCACTGTCACTCACCACTCTCCACCACTGCCACTCACCACTCTCCACCACTGCCACACACCACTCTCCACCACTGTCACACACCACTCTCCACCACTGTCACTCACCACTCTCCACCACTGCCACACACCACTCTCCACCACTGCCACACACCACTCTCCACCACTGCCACACACCACTCTCCACCACTGCCACAAACCACTCTCCACCACTGCCACAAACCACTCTCCACCACTGCCCTACACCAGTAGTAGGGAGTAAGACGCACAGGGGATTTTTTTTTCTCGGGAAAATTCCTCCATATGGTGTGGGGTTTTCAGGTCAAAAATCCTCCATATGGCATGGGGTTTTCAGGTAAAAAAATCCTCCATATTCCCCAGGGTTTTTCAGGTAAATTTGGGCAGTCAGTGATTTGGAATGAAGGAATTCTTATGAGGAAAATAATTTCTGAGATTTTAGAAGTTTGTTAAAGTTCTTATGATAAAAATTAGTTCATACGAATTTGTTAGGAGTTCTTATGGGAGAAATTCAAATTTTTTCAGAGATCATACCAAGAATAAACAGATATTTAGGCTGTAAACATTTAAGTAGGATTCTTTCTTAGATACTAGTATATAACTATATAACTGAATCATTACCCTGCCATCCCCAAACCCCCTGCATCTCCTTCTCCTACCTCACACCCCCTCTCCTCATCATTGTTGTTCTCTAAGACATAAAAAGTTATTCTCTATGTAATCAAAAGTTATCCTCTGGGCTAACAAAATACTGCTCATGTTCTCAAAAGACATTCTCAAAGTCATCAAAGTTATTCTAAGAGCTATCAAAAGTTATTCTCAGAGTCGCCTTCGTTCATCAGAGAAACTTTCCAAAACATCTTTGTTCATCAAAGTTATTCTCAGAGTCATCAAAAGGTATTCTCTAACTCACTTTTGTTCATTAAAGTTAATTTCTATGTAATAAAAGTTAATCTTGGTCATCAAAGTTGTTCTCTAAGACATCAATGTTGTTCTCTAAGACGTCAAAGAGGTTCTCTAAATCATAAAAATTATTCCCCGAGCTATCAAAGTCATTCTCAAAGTCTTCAAAGTTATTCTAAGAGCTATCAAAAGTTATTTTCAGAGTCACCTTCGTTCATCAGAGAAACTTTCCAAAACATCTTTGTTCATCAAAGTTATTCTCTAAAACATCAAAAGTTATTCTCTAAGATATCAAAGTCATTCTCAGTAGTAGGGAGTAAGACGCACAGGGGATTTTTTTTTCTCGGGAAAATTCCTCCATATGGTGTGGGGTTTTCAGGTCAAAAATCCTCCATATGGCATGGGGTTTTCGGGTAAAAGATCCTCCATATTCCCCAGGGGTTTTCAGGTAAATTTGGGCAGTCAGTGATTTGGAATGAAGGAATTCTTATGAGGAAAATAATTTCTGAGATTTTAGAAGTTTGTTAAAGTTCTTATGATAAAAATTAGTTCATACGAATTTGTTAGGAGTTCTTATGGGAGAAATTCAAATTTTTTCAGAGATCATACCAAGAATAAACAGATATTTAGGCTGTAAACATTTAAGTAGGATTCTTTCTTAGATACTAGTATATAACTATATAACTGAATCATTACCCTGCCATCCCCAAACCCCCTGCATCTCCTCCTACCTCACACCCCCTCTCCTCCCTACCTCCCTCGTCACCTGTGTTTACTTTACACCGCACTGCCAGCCAGACGCCGCATACAGGTCACCTCCATAATCTTATCTTCTCCATAATATCTGGGCCGTCCCTCTCCTTCATATTGTTCATTCATAATTCCGTACATCGTAATGTTGGCTCCTTTTCATTAAACTAGTCAGTTTTACGCAAATAAACAAAGTCAGTAAGCAAGTTCTAGCTCATGTTCCCAGCCTTTGTCCCCTGTCGTATATTGAATACTAACTGTCCAATACCCTAAAAATTTTAACAGTCGTTTTTCAAACGTAGTTCAATACAGTAATTTAGTTACCGAGCTCCAGCTCTTGTCCTCCACCTTAGTTCCCTCGCACATCTTCGTTATTAACCCATTATTTTTCATGAAATTTAAACCCGCCATACTTCTAACTGAGTAAGTAAAGATAACACATTTACCAAACTCTAGCTCTTGTCCTCCGCCTTAGCTCTCTCTCGTATCTTCGTTAATACCTAATTAAATTCCCTGAAATTTTAACCCTCTGTATTTCAGACACAGTAAATAAGATCAAGTCCGTTACCGAGCTCCAGCTCTCATCCCCCACCTTACTTCCCTCACGTGTCTTCGGTAATATCCTATCAAATTTCCCTGAAATTTTACCCTCTGTATTTCAGACATAGTAAATAGGATCCAAACAATTATCTAACTCTAGCTCTTGTCCCCCACCTTAGTTCATTTGTACAAGATCGTTAGTAACAGACCAATTTCACCGAAATTTAAAGCAGACATACTTCAAACGTAGTAATTCAAATCTAACAGTTAACGAGCTCCAGCTCTCGTCCCCCAGCTTAGTACATTTGTACAAGTTCTTTAGTAACAGACCAATTTTCCCGAAACTTAAAGCAGACATACTTCAAAATTAGTAAATCAAATCAAAACAGTTAACGAGCTCCAGCTCTCATCCCCCAATTTAGTTCTCTCTCGTATCTTTGTAAATAACCCATCAATTTTCCTAAAATTTTTACCGTAGTTGTTTCAGACATAGTAAATAAAAAGCCAGTTCGGTTACCGAGTTTCAACTCTTGTTCCCCGCTTAGCTCATTTGTACAATTTCTTTATTATCCAACTAAATCACCTGAGATTTAAGATCACCTTATTTCTAACGTAGTAAAATTACTCAGGGCATTAGCCAAGCTCCATTTCCTCGGCCTTAGATCATCAGACATAAATATATTCGATCAAGTCCATCTCCAGCCTAACTCTTTACCAGAGTAATCGTCTAACCCCAACCTGTGTAATTATCTTTCACTCCCTCCCACCTTCCTCCATCTCATCTCATCTTACCCTTTCCCTCCCTTACCTTCTCATCCCCAACTTATCCAAACCTTCAATAATCGTACTGTATTTGCATATTTTCTCTATATTCACGGTGTTCTTCGTATTCTCATCTGTGTTTTCCGTGTTCACTCCATGTTCTTCAAATGTTCACAGTCCCATTCAGTTCATATTTTCACAAGTATCTCCATTTTTTCTGTGATCTTTCTCTTAGTCTCATTTTGTTCTCTACAAATTCTAGTCATATTTTCTATGTTTTCATGTTCATCACATGTTCTCTTTACAACTTTTATACTCAGTATTCATGTTCACTGTATTCATTAACTTTTCTTACATGTTTTCTATGTTCTTTACCATGTTCCCCATATGTTCTCTGCATTCATTCCCTTACATGTTATTTAACGCTCCTTAACTAAAATCTTTCGCCAGTCAACTAAACATAGTCACTTTCGTCATTTCTCAACTAAACTTATTATCCAATCAAGTAAAATAGGCAGGATTAGCCTCGTTCAACACCGTTCTTAACTAAAATAACTTTCTCTTAGCTAAAAATTGTCAAAGGAAACTTTCCAACACTGTTTATAACTAACTTTATCCATCGTCAATCAACTAAAAAATAATCACTTTCATCATTTCTTAACTAAACTTATTCCTTAGTCAACAGAAAATAACCGTGTTCATCATGTTTCATGGTCATTTCTTATCTAAAATTATCCGCCAATCAACAGAAAAAGCCATGTTCATCGTGTTTTTGCCTTTTGTTTTAACTAAAAGTATTCATCAGTCAACTAAAAATAGTTACTTTCATCATGTTTCCCTGTCATTTTCTTAACTGAAATATCACTTCTCTCAACTGAAAATAGTCAAGTGTAGCCTCTTTCCAACACTGTTCTTAACTAAAGTAACCTTTCACTTCGCTAAAAAATAGTCAAGGAAACTTCTTTCAGCACTTTCGTAACTAATATTATATGTCGTCAAGTAAGAAAAAATAGCCAAAGATATTTATCATCGCTGTTCTTATCTGACATTTATACTTTGTGGAGCACTAAAATAATCACTGTCATCATATTTTTCATGTCTTTCCTCAACTAAAAATAGTCAAATGTAGCTTTTTCAGCACTTTCGTAAAAAAATTATATGTCGTTATGTAAGAAATAGTCAAAGTTATTCTTCGAGACATCAAAATTACTCTTCAATACATCAAAGACACAATCAAAATACTACTCATGTCCACAAAAGTTATTCTCAGAGCTACCCAAAAGCTATTCTCAGAGTCATCAAAGGTATTCTCAGAGTCATCAAAGTTATTCCAAGAGACGTTAAAAATTAATCTCAGTCATCAAACTTGTTCTCAAAGTCATCACAGTTAATCTTAGAGTCATCAAAGGTAATCTCTAACTCACTTTCGTTCATCAAAGTTAATCTCGGAGTTAACAAAGGTAATCTCTAACTCACTCTCGTTCATCAAAGTTGTTTTCAAAAACATCAAAGTTATTCTCAGATTTATCCAAAGATATTCTCATGTCCACAAAAGTTATTCTGAGCTATCAAAAGTTATTCTCAGACATCTTCATCCTTAAAAAGTTATTCTCAGAGACATCATAGTCATTCTCTAAGTCATCAAAGTTGATCTCTAAGACATCAAAGTCATTCTCAGAGTCAACAAAAAGTTATTCTCAGTCATGAAATGTTATTCTCTAAGTAACCTTCCGTTCATCAAAGTTATTCTCTAGGCCATCATTGTTGTTCTCTAAGACATAAAAAGTTATTCTCTATGTAATCAAAAGTTATTCTCTGGGCTAATAAAATACTGCTCATGTTCTCAAAAGACATTCTCAAAGTCATCAAAGTTATTCTAAGAGCTATCAAAAGTTATTCTCAGAGTCGCCTTCGTTCATCAGAGAAACTTTCCAAAACATCTTTGTTCATCAAAGTTATTCTCAGAGTCATCAAAAGGTATTCTCTAACTCACTTTTGTTCATTAAAGTTAATTTCGATGTAATAAAAGTTAATCTTGGTCATCAAAGTTGTTCTCTAAGACATCAATGTTGTTCTCTAAGACGTCAAAGAGGTTCTCTAAATCATAAAAATTATTCCCCGAGCTATCAAAGTCATTCTCAAAGTCATCAAAGTTATTCTAAGAGCTATCAAAAGTTATTTTCAGAGTCACCTTCGTTCATCAGAGAAACTTTCCAAAACATCTTTGTTCATCAAAGTTATTCTCTAAAACATCAAAAGTTATTCTCTAAGATATCAAAGTCATTCTCAGTGTCATCAAAGGTAATCTCTATCTCACCTTCGTTCGTCAATGTTGATCTCTAAGTCACCTTGGTTCATCAAAGAAACTCCCCTTCTTCCATTAGGTTATACTTTAAGACAACATTGTTGTTCTCTAAGACACCTTCAGGCATAAAATTTCTCTCCAAATACAACTAGTTCAGCTTTTCATATCAAACTTGCACTTCTGTTAAAATATATTTTCTTAGACACTTTACCTTTAAAACCGTTCTCTGTACATCACTGCTTAAACCTACCTAACCAATCCTCCCCACCCAATGTTACTTAGTTAACATACCCATCCTAACTTAACTTGCATAACCTAACCTAACATAACAAACCTAACCTAACTTACCTAAAATAACCTAACCTTACTTACCTATCCTTACTTCCCTAACTTATCCTAACATAACTTGCATAACCTAACGTAACTTGCACAACCTAACCTAACTTACCTAACCTAACCTAACTTACCTAACCTAACTTATCTTACATTACCTTACCTAACTTACCTAACCTAACTTACCTAACCTAACTTAACCTATCCTAACTTACCTAACCTATCTTACTTAACATACCCTAACCTATCTTAACTTGTATAACCTTACTTACTTAACCTAACCTAACTTGCATAACCTAACTTAATTTGCATAAACTAACTTAACATAGCCTAACTTAAAGTAAATTACCAACTTAACCTTACATACCCAAACTGATGTATTCTAACTTACCTAGTACAACCCGACATAACGTAACTTATATAATTATTCATGTTTGTCTTTTGTGTTTCGTCAATCAACGTCTCTTTCATTTGTTCGTTTCAATAGTTAACTTCTCAAATGGTCATTTATGCATTTCAAGTGTTATTTATTAAAGATTGGGTGTTTAACCATTTCAAAGTATTTTTTTTATATATGGGAATTTACTCGTTTCAAGAGTTAATTCCTCAAGTGGACATTTTTGCATTTCAAGTGTTATTTGTTTAAGATTGGGTGTTTAACTCTAGCTCTAGCTTTCTCTCACAACTCTCCACCACTGCCCCTCACCACTCTCCACCACTGCCACACACCACTCTCCACATCTGCCACACACCACTCTCCACATCTGTCACACTCCACTCTCCAACACTGCCACACACCACTCTCCACCACTGCCACACAGCACTCTCCACCACTGTCACACACCACTCTCCACCACACTCACACACCACTCTCCACCACACTCACACACCACTCTCCACCACTGTCACACACCACTCTCCACCACTGTCACACACCACTCTCCACCACTGTCACACACCACTCTCCACAACTGTCACACACCACTCTCCACCACTGTCACACACCACTCTCCACCACTGTCACACACCACTCTCCACCACTGTCACAAACCACTCTCCACAACTGTCACACAACACACTCCACCACTGCCACACACCACTCTCCACCACTGCCACAAACCACTCTCCTCCACTGCCACACACCACTCTCCACCACTGTCACACACCACTCTCCACCACTGCCACACACCACTCTCCATCACTGCCCTTCACCACTCACCATCCCTGCAAAACACCACTCTCCACCACTGCCACACACCACTCTCCACCACTGTCACACACCACTCTCCACCACTGTCACACACCACTCTCCACCACTGTCGCACACCACTCTCCAGTACTGTCACACACCAATCTCCACCACTGCCACACACCACTTTCCACCACTTTCATACACCACTCTCCACCACTTTCTCTCACCACTCTCCACCACTGCCCCTCACCACTCTCCACCACTGCCCCTCACCACTCTCCACCACTGCCACACACCACTCTCCACCAGTGTCGCACTCCATTCTCCAACACTGCAACACACCACTCTCCACCACTGTCACACACCACTCTCCACCACTGTCACACACCACTCTCCACCACTGCCACACACCACTCTCCATCACTGCCCTTCACCACTCACCATCCCTGCAACACACCACTCTCCATCACTGCCACACACCACTCTCCACCACTGTCACACTTCACTCTCCAACACTGACACACACCACTCTCCACCACTGTCACACACCACTCTCCACCACTGCCACACAGCACTCTCCACCACTGCCATTCTCCACTCTCCACCACTGTCAAACACCCCTCTCCACCACTGCCACACACCACTCTCCACCACTGTCACACACCACTCTCCACCATTGTCACACACCTCTCTCCACCACTGTCGCACACCACTCTCCACCACTGCCACACACCACTCTCCACCACTTTCATACACCACTCTCCACCACTGCCCCTCACCACTCTCCACCACTGCCCCTCACCACTCTCCACCACTGCCCCTCACCACTCTCCACCACTGCCACACACCACTCTCCACCAGTGTCGCACTCCACTCTCCAACACTGCTACACACCACTCTCCACCACTGTCACACACCACTCTCCACCACTGCCACTCTCCACCATTGTCACACACCACTCTCCACCACTGTCACACACCACTCTCCTCCACTGTCAAACACCATTCTCCACCACTGCCACACACTACTCTCCACCATTGTCACACACCACTCTCCACCACTGTCACACACCACTCTCCACCACTGTCACACACCACTCTCCACCTATGCCATACAGCACTCTCCACCACTGCCACACTCCACTCTCCACCACTGCCACACTCCACTCTCCACCACTGTCACACACCACTCTCCTCCACTGTCACACACCACTCTCCACCACTGTCACACACCACTCTCCACCACTGCCACACACCACTCTCTACCACTGCCACACACCACTCTCCACCACTGCCCCTCACCACTCTCCACCACTGTCACACACCACTCTCCTCCACTGTCACACACCACTCTCCACCACTGTCACACACCACTCTCCACCACTGCCACACTCCACTCTGCACCACTGCCACACTCCACTCTCCAACACTGCCATACACCACTCTCCACCACTGTCACACACCACTCTCCACCACTGTCAAACACCATTCTCCACCACTGCCACACACTACTCTCCACCACTGTCACACACCACTCTCCACCTATGCCATACAGCACTCTCCACCACTGCCACACTCCACTCTCCACCACTGCCACACTCCACTCTCCACCACTGTCACACACCACTCTCCACCTCTGCCACACAGCACTCTCCACCACTGCCACACTCCACTCTCCACCACTGCCACACTCCACTCTCCACCACTGTCACACACCACTCTCCACCACTGTCACACACCACTCTCCACCACTGCCACACACCACTCTCCACCACTGTCACACACCACTCTACACCACTGTCACACACCACTCTCCACCTCTGCCACACAGCACTCTCCACCACTACCACACTCCACTCTCCACCACTGCCACACTCCACTCTCCTACACTGCCATACACCACTCTCTACCACTGTCACACACCACTCTCCACCACTGTCAAACACCACTCTCTACCACACTCACACACAACTCTCCACCACTGTCACACACCACTCTCCACCACTGTCACACACCACTCTCCACCACTGTCACACACCACTCTCTACCACTGTCACACACCCCTCTCCAACACTGCCACACACCACTCTCCACAACTGCCCCTCACCACTCTCCACAACTGCCCCTCACCACTCTCCACCACTGCCCCTCTCCACTCTCCACCACTCTCACACATCATTCTCCACCACTGCCACACACCACTCTCCACCACTGACCCTCACAACACTCCACCACTGCCATTCACCACTCTCCACCACTGCCACACACCACTCTCCACCACTGCCACACACCACTCTCCACCACTGCCACACACCACTCTCCACCATTGCCACACACCACTCTCCACCATTGCCACACACCACTCCCCACCACTGCCCCTCACAACTCTCCACCACTGCCACACACCACTCTCCACCACTGCCACACACCACTCTCCACCATTGCCACACACCACTCTCCACCACTGTCACACACTACTCTCCACCACTGTCACACACCACTCTCCACCACTGCCACACACCACTCTCCACCACTGCCACACTCCACTCTCCACCACTGCCACACACCACTCTCCACCACTGCCACACACCACTCTCCACCACTGCCACTCTTCACCACTGTCACACACTACTCTCCACCACTGCCACACAGCACTCTCCACCACTGTCAAACACTACTCTCCACCACTGCCACTCACCACTCTCCACCACTGTCACACACTACTCTCCACCACTGTTTCACGTCACTCTCCACCACACTCACACACCACTCTACACCACTGTCACACACCACTCTCCACCACTGCCACACTCCACTCTCCACCACTGCCACACTCCACTCTCCACCACTGTCACACACCACTCTCCTCCACTGTCACACACCACTCTCCACCACTGCCGCACACCACTCTCTACCACTGCCACACTCCACTCTCCACCACTGTCACACACCACTCTCCTCCACTGTCACACACCACGCTCCACCACTGTCACACACCACTCTCCACCACTGCCACACACCACTCTCTACCACTGCCACACACCACTCTCCACCACTGCCCCTCACCACTCTCCACCACTGTCACACACCACTCTCCTCCACTGTCACACACCACTCTCCACCACTGTCACACACCACTCTCCACCACTGCCACACTCCACTCTGCACCACTGCCACACTCCACTCTCCAACACTGCAATACACCACTCTCCACCACTGTCACACACCACTCTCCACCACTGTCAAACACCACTCTCTACCACACTCACACACCACTCTCCACCACTGCCACACTCCACTCTCCACCACTCCCACACTCCACTCTCCACCATTGTCACACACCACTCTCCACCACTGTCACACACCACTCTACACCACTGTCACACACCACTCTCCACCTCTGCCTACAGCACTCTCCACCACTGCCACACTCCACTCTCCACCACTGCCACACTCCACTCTCCACCACTGTCACACACCACTCTCCACCACTGTCACACACCACTCTCCACCACTGCCACACACCACTCTCCACCCCTGTCACACACCACTCTACACCACTGTCACACACCACTCTCCACCTCTGCCACACAGCACTCTCCACCACTACCACACTCCACTCTCCACCATTGCCACACTCCACTCTCCTACACTGCCATACACCACTCTCCACCACTGTCACACACCACTCTCCACCACTGTCAAACACCACTCTCTACCACACTCACACACAACTCTCCACCACTGTCACACACCACTCTCCACCACTGTCACACACCACTCTCCACCACTGTCACACACCACTCTCTACCACTGTCACACACCCCTCTCCAACACTGCCACACACCACTCTCCACAACTGCCCCTCACCACTCTCCACAACTGCCCCTCACCACTCTCCACCACTGCCCCTCTCCACTCTCCACCACTCTCACACATCATTCTCCACCACTGCCACACACCACTCTCCACCACTGACCCTCACAACACTCCACCACTGCCATTCACCACTCTCCACCACTGCCACACACCACTCTCCACCACTGCCACACACCACTCTCCACCACTGCCACACACCACTCTCCACCATTGCCACACACCACTCTCCACCATTGCCACACACCACTCCCCACCACTGCCCCTCACAATTCTCCACCACTGCCACACACCACTCTCCACCACTGCCACACACCACTCTCCACCATTGCCACACACCACTCTCCACCACTGTCACACACTACTCTCCACCACTGTCACACACCACTCTCCACCACTGCCACACACCACTCTCCACCACTGCCACACTCCACTCTCCACCACTGCCACACACCACTCTCCACCACTGCCACACACCACTCTCCACCACTGCCACTCTTCACCACTGTCACACACTACTCTCCACCACTGCCACACAGCACTCTCCACCACTGTCACACACTACTCTCCACCACTGCCACTCACCACTCTCCACCACTGTCACACTACTCTCCACCACTGTTTCACGTCACTCTCCACCACACTCACACACCACTCTACACCACTGTCTCACACCACTCTCCACCACTGCCACACTCCACTCTCCACCACTGCCACACTCCACTCTCCACCACTGTCACACACCACTCTCCTCCACTGTCACACACCACTCTCCACCACTGCCGCACACCACTCTCTACCACTGCCACACACCACTCTCCACCTATGCCACACACCACTCTCCACCACTGTCACACACCACTCTCCACCACTGCCACACACCACTCTCCACCACTGTCACACACCACTCTCCTCCACTGTCACACACCACTCTCCACCACTGCCACTCACCACTCTCCTCCACTGTCACACACCGCTCTCCACCACTGTCACACACCACTCTCCTCCACTGTCACACACCACTCTCCACCACTGTCACACACCACTCTCCTCCACTGTCACACACCACTCTCCACCACTGTCACACACCACTCTCCTCCACTGTCACACACCACTCTCCACCACTGTCACACACCACTCTCCTCCACTGTCACACACCACTCTCCACCACTGTCACACACCACTCTCCACCACTGTCACACACCACTCTCCACCTCTGTCACACACCACTCTCCACCACTGCCACACACCACTCTCCACCTCTGTCACACACCACTCTCCACCTCTGTCACACACCACTCTCCACCACTGCCACACACCACTCTCCACCTATGTCACACACCACTCTCCACCACTGTCACACACCACTCTCCACCACTGCCACACACCACTCTCCTCCACTGTCACACACCACTCTCCACCACTGTCACACACCACTCTCCACCACTGTCACACGACACTCTCCACCTCTGCCACACAGCACTCGCCACCACTGCCACACTCCACTCTCCACCACTGCCACACTCCACTCTCCAACACTGCCATACACTACACTTCACCACTGCCACACTCCATTCTCCGCCACTGTCACACACCACTCTCCACCACTGTCACACACCACTCTCCACCACTGTCACACACCACTCTCCACCACTGCCACACTCCATTCTCCACCACTGTCACACACCACTCTCCACCACTGTCACACACCACTCTCCACCACTGTCACACACCACTCTCCACCACTGCCACACACCACTCTCCACCACTGCCACACTCCACTCTCCACCACTGCGACACTCCACTCTCCAACACTGCCATACACCACTCTTCACCACTGTCACACACCACACTCCACCACTGTCAAACACCACTCTCCACAACTGCCCCTCACCACTCTCCACAACTGCCCCTCACCACTCTCCACCACTGCCAAACACAACTCTCCACCACTGTCACACACCCCTCTCCACCACTGCCACACACCACTCTCCACAACTGCCCCTCACCACTCTCCACAACTGCCCCTCACCACTCTCCACCACTGTCACACACAACTCTCCACCATTGCCACACACCACTCTCCACCACTGCCCCTCACTACTCTCGACCACTTCCCCTCATCTCTCTCCACCACTGCCCCTCACCACTCTCCACCACTTCCCCTCTCCACTCTCCACCACTCTCACACATCATTCTCCACCACTGCCACACACCACTCTCCACCACTGCCCCTCACAACACTCCACCACTGCCATTCACCACTCTCCACCACTGCCACACACCACTCTCCACCACTGTCACACACCACTCTCCACCACTGTCACACACCACTCTCCACCACTGCCACACACCACTCTCCACCATTGCCACACACCACTCCCCACCACTGCCCCTCACAACTCTCCACCACTGCCACACACCACTCTCCACCACTGTCACACACCACTCCGCACCATTGCCACACACCACTCTCCACCACTGTCACACACCACTCTTCACCACTGTCACACACCACTCTCCACCACACAAACACACCACTCTCCACCACTGTCACACACTACTCTCCACCACTGCCACACACCACTCTCCACCACTGCCACACATCACTCTCCACCACTGTCACACACCACTCTCCACCACTGCCCCTCACCACTCTCCACCACTGCCCCTCACCACTCTCCACCACTGTTAAACAACTCTCCACCAGTTTCACAAACCACTCTCCACCACCGTCACACAACACTCTCCACCACTGCCACACACCACTCTCCACCACTGCCACAAACCACTCTCCACCACTGTCACACACCACTCTCCACCACTGCCCTTTACCACTCTCCACCACTGTCACACACTACTCTCCACCACTGTCACACGTCACTCTCCACCACTGTCACACACTACTCTCCACCACTGCCACTCACCACTCTCCACCACTGCCACACACTACTCTCCACCACTGCCACACACCACTCTCCACCACAGCCACACACCACTCCCCGCCACTGCCACACACCACTCACCACCACTGCCACACACCACTCTCCACCACTGTCACACATCACTCTCCACCACTGCCACACACCACTCTCCACCACTGCCACAAACCACTCTCCACCACTGTCACACACCACTCTCCACCACTGCCCTTTACCACTCTCCACCACTGTCACACACTACTCTCCACCACTGTCACACGTCACTCTCCACAACTGTCACACACTACTCTCCACCACTGCCACTCACCACTCTCCACCACTGCCACACACTACTCTCCACCACTGCCACACACCACTCTCCATCACTGCTCCTCACCACTCTCCACCACTGTCACACACCACTCACCACCACTGCCACACACCACTCTCCACCACTGTCACACATCACTCTCCACCACTGTTACACACCACTCTCCACCACTGTCACATACCACTCTAGACCACTGCCCCTCACCACTCTCACACGTCATTCTCCACCACTGTCACACACCACTATCCACCATTGCCACTCACCACTTTCCATCACTGTCACACACCACTCACCACCACTGCCACACACCACTCTCCACCACTGCCAAACACCACTCTCCACCACTGTCACACACCACTCTCCACCACTGCCACACACCACTCTCCACCACTGTCACACATCACTCTCCGCCACTGTTACACACCACTCTCCATCACTGCCACACACCACTCTCCATCACTGCCACACACCACTCTCCACCACTGTCACACACCACTCTCCACCACTGTCATACACAACTCTCCATCACTGCCACACAACACAGTCCACCACTGTCATACACCACTCTCCACCACTGTCACACACCACTCTCCACCACTGTCACACACACCACTCTCCACCACTGTCACACACCACTCTCCACCACTGCCACACACCACTCTCCACCACTGTCACACACCACTCTCCATCACTGTCACACACCACTCTCCATCACTGCCACACACCTCTTTCCACCACTTTCTCTCACCACTCTCCACCACTGTCACTCACCACTCTCCACCACTGCCACACACCACTCTCCACCATTGCCACACATCACTCTCCACCACTGCCCCTCACAACTCTCCACAACTGCCACACACCACTCTCCACCATTGCCACACACCACTCTCCACCATTGCCACACACCACTCTCCACCACTGTCACACACTACTCTCCACCACTGTCACACACTACTCTCCACCACTGCCACACACCACTCTCCACCACTGCCACACACCACTCTCCACCACTGCCACACACCACTCTCCACCACTGCCACACACCACTCTCCACCACTGCCACACACCACTCTCCACCACTGCCACACACCACTCTCCACCACTGCCACACACCACTCTCCACCACTGCCACACACCACTCTCCACCACTGTCACACACTACTCTCCACCACTGCCACACACCACTCTCCACCACTGTCACACACCACTCTCCACCACTGCCACACACCACTCTCCACCACTGCCACACACCACTCTCCACCACTGCCACACACCACTCTCCACCACTGTCACACACCACTCTCCACCACTGCCACACACCACTCTCCACCACTGCCACACACCACTCTCCACCACTGCCACACACCACTCTCCACCACTGTGTATGGTGTGTGACAGAAGGAGGAGGCCAGTGTTGACGGGACCTCATTAAGAAGGACTGATGGGACCAGTATTAAGAAGTCCTCGTCTTGGCAAGTTGTGAAAGACAGGGGTCTTAAGAAGACCTTGGCAAAACCGACAACTAATAGCCTACACCTAAGGACTTTTAACGCATTTGACGTATTAGAAGACGAGCGCTGTGTTGAACCTGTTGTTCAACGTGGTGGCAAAGACAAAGTAACGAGGAGCATTGAAGCGCAGGTCCCTCAAACGGCTCGAAAGGAAAAGGGAGAATCGAAGCGAATTTTGGTTGTGGGGGATTCCCAGGTGAGGTATTTAGACAGAACGTTTTGTGCCAGAGATAGGGGGAACAGATTAAGGGTTTGCTATCCGGGAGCTGGAATTGGTGATATTGTTGGAAACATGAATGATATTATGACGGGAAATGGAAACAAACCCATTATTTGTATTAGTGCAGGGGGTAATGATGTTGGACGAGTTAGGAGTGAGGAACTAATACAGAGATTCAGGACAGCCATTGAATTAGTTAGGAGCAAGGGAGGAATCCCGATCATATGTGGCATTCTTCCAAGAAAGGGAGTGGGAAATGAATGGATGTCAAGGGCACTTGGTGTCAATTGCCGGCTGGAAAGATATTACAAATCAAATGCAATATATTTCATAGACAACTGGGAACACTTCTATGGAAGAAATGAAGTGTATGCTCGTGATGGGGTGCATCTATTGAGAGCTGGGGTTGTTGCTGTTGCGAACTCATTGGAAGAAGTGGTTAGAGGTGTTTGTTTGGGTTTAAACTGTTAGTAGATAGAAGTATGGGAATTGATTTGGAGGAAGGAGATAATAAAAGTATGTGTTTGTGGGAGAAAGGAATTGGCAAAATGATCAGGGAAAGAGAAGGGCCTCAAAATAACAATTCACTTAGGGTATATTACACTAACAGTAGAAGTCTAAGAAATAAAATTAACGAATTAAATGCTCTTGTCTGCACAGAAAAAATAGATATTATTGCACTTACCGAAACGTGGATGAATGTAGAAAATAGAGAACTATTAGCTGAATATCAAATAAATGGATTTAAACTATTTCACACAGATAGATATATTAGACGAGGAGGAGGAGTAGCCATATATGTTAGGGACAATTTGAAATGTAGTCTCAAAGAGGGAATCAAAACTGAGCCACACACAGAAACTATTTGGATAGAATTATACGAAAAAGCAAATAATATTATAATAGGAGTTATATATAGGCCACCAAATTTAGACAGAATGGAAGCAAAGCATCTATGGGATGAAATATCTAGGGCATCTAGATCTAACAGTATTTACGTCATGGGTGACTTTAATTTTAGTGGAATAAACTGGTTGAACAAAACAGGGAATAGTGAAGCAGAAGATTTTCTAGAATTAATTGACGATTGCTTTCTTACGCAACACATTAAGGAACCAACACGGGAAACTAATATTTTAGATTTAGTGTTAACTAACAGGGAAACACAAATTAATGACATCGAAATAGGGAGTGAGCTAGGGAACAGTGATCACAAAGAAATCAGATTTAGCATAGAATGGAATAGACCTGTAGGAGAAAATTCTGTTAAAGTGCCAGATTTTCGAAAAGCTGATTTTAATAGCCTAAGAAATTTTTTGGGTCAAATTGATTGGAAAGTCTTGGGTATGGGGTGGGGGCCGGTCTTGGAGCGAGACATGAACCCAGCGATAGGTGACGTAAATGGGGATTTCGATGTGGATTCAATATATAACTTATTTAAGAATATTCTAAACAAAGCACAGGAACGTGGTATACCATACAAATTGAATAGATCGAATACTAATGACCCAAAGTGGATAACAAAGAATTTGAAGAACCTTATAGGTAAAAAGAGAGCTTGGTACAAAAGGATTAAAAATGGGGATGTCACTTTAGAACAGGAATTCGTACAACTGGTTAGAAATGTTAAAAAATAGATAAGGAAAGTAAAAAGAAACTATGAAGTTCGCATAGCAGGGCAAGCAAAGACAAATCCTAAAGGGTTTTTTCAGTTATATCGTACTAAGACTAGGGAAAGGATAGGTCCATTAAAAACTGAGACAGGTCAAATAACAGATAGTGATGAAGAGATGAGTAGTATTTTTAATAAATATTTTGTATCTGTATTTACTAAAGAGGAACTTAACAATATGCCTTCAGCCGAACAAGTCTATGTGGGTGGGGACGAGGACAGGTTAACGAGTTTAGCAGTTACCAGGGAGGATGTTCTTAAACAAATAGTAAAACTCAAACCAAATAAATCCCCAGGGCCGGATGAAGTGTTTGCCAGGGTGCTTAAAGAATGCAAAGAGGAGCTTTGTGACCCACTGTCAACCATATTTAATAAATCAATAGAGTCAGGCAGAGTGCCAGAGTTTTGGAAAGTTGCTAATGTGATACCAGTTTTTAAGAAAGGAGATACATCACTTGCGTCTAACTATCGACCAATTAGCCTAACGTCTATTGTGGGAAAGTTACTCGAATCTATAATAGCAAATAAAATTCGTCTTCATCTTGAAAAACATAAATTAATAATTGAGTCGCAACATGGTTTTATAAATGGCCGTTCATGTTTAACAAATTTGTTATCTTTTTATTCTAGCATTGTTGAGGCAGTTGATAGTGGTAAGGATTGCGATGTTGTGTACCTTGACTTTAGCAAAGCTTTTGATACAGTGCCACATGAAAGACTGATTAAAAAGATAGAGTCTCATGGTTTTGGGGGTGCTATATTAAGCTGGATTAGGGCATGGCAATACCAAAGGAAACAGAGAGTTAGTATAAATGGAGTCAAGTCAGAGTGGGAAAATGTTGTAAGTGGGGTGCCTCAGGGCTCTGTCCTGGGACCTCTGTTGTTTATAATATATATAAATGATTTAGATTCAGGTTTGAGTAGCAACATTTGCAAATTTGCCGATGATACGAAAATCGGTAAGGAAATTAATTCAGAGGAGGACTCACTATCACTTTAAGTTGATCTAGATAGGGTTTTGAAATGGTCGAAGGATTGGCAGATGCAGTTTAATGCTGATAAATGTAAAGTTCTGAGGTTAGGTAATGATGATAGGGTTACAAGATACGAGCTAGATGGTGTTGAGATTGCGAAGTCGAATTGCGAAAGGGATCTGGGAGTTATGATTAGTAAGAATTTAAAACAAAAGAATCAATGCATAAATGTTCGTAATAAGGCAAATCGGACACTTGGATTTATTAATCGCAGCGTTAGTAACAAGACACCTGGTGTGGTTCTCAAGCTATATCTTGCTCTAGTTAGGCCCCATTTAGATTATGCAGTTCAGTTTTGGTCGCCATATTATAGAATGGATATAAATTCACTTGAACGTGTCCAGCATAGGATGACTAAGTTAATTCCCCAAATTAGAAATCTTTCATATGAAGAAAGATTAACAAAGCTTAAGTTGCATTCACTGGAAAGGCAAAGAATTAGGGGTGACATGATAGAGGTTTACAAGTGGGTGAATGGACATAACAAAGGGGATATTAATAAGGTATTAAAAGTATCAACACAAGACAGAACACGAAACAATGGGTATAAATTGGATAAGTTTAGATTTAGGAAAGACTTGGGTAAATACTGGTTCAGTAACAGGGGTGTTGATTTGTGGAACCAATTGCCGCATAACATTGTGGAGGTGGGGTCCCTCGATTGTTTCAAGCATGGGTTGGACATGTATATGAGTGGGATTGGGTGGTTATAAATAGGAGCTGCCTCGTATGGGCCAACAGGCCTTCTGCAGTTGCCTTTGTTCGTATGTTCTTATGTTCTTAACGTCTACAATATTATTCAGTCTAACATCCCAACCCGTTCTCACACAAGACAGCACATATCTGACTTAATGCTTAAAGTCAATATGTTGAATGTGATTTAGTACATATGTGATATATTTCCAGTTACCTTTTTTACCAAGGCCCAAACTCTTCCTCACGAACCAATTTACGTCTCACAGCACCCGTCCATCAACGTAGATAGCATAATAGTCGCGATTGGTTCAATTATAATAAAAATTGTAGTTTTCAGGTCCCACATGGGTTGTGAAATTTACTTTCTATTGTCCATGCTCTTAGAATATTACAGATCAGCTACATCCTATTGAAGGCTCGTAGTTTTGTTTTGAGAAATATTAGTTGTTCTTAGTAAATTATAATAAGCACTATAAATTATTACATAGAATAGCAGTGCTTCACCAATCAATTTTATATACACCATAGTTTGCGCTTTAAAAATCTTTAAAGAATGTTTTGTAGGAACACTAACAGAAAACGATGTTATGTTGGAATGTGTATGGTGTAAACTACTGCAAACAGGATGGTATGGTCTCTACTATACCAATTATAGGATGGGTATAGGGTCCACTACCACCTGTTAGGTGGGTAAGGGGTCCAATACCACCCGCAGGATGGGTATGGGGGTCACATCCATCCACAGGATGTGTATGGCGTCCACTACCACCGATAGGATGGGTATGGGGCTCCAACCACCCACAGAATAAGTAAGGGGTCCAATAACACCCACTGGATGTGTAAGGCTGTCCATTGCCGCCCACAGGGTGAGTATAGGGTTCAGTATCGCCCACAGGATTAGTATATAGGGTCCACTGCCGCCCACAGGGTCGGTAAAGGGTCCACTACCGCCCAAAGGGTTGGTAGGGGGTCAACTGCCGCCCACAGGGTCGGTAGGGGTTCACTACCGCCCACAGGGTCGGTATGGGGTCCACTGCCACCCACAGGGTCGGTATGGAGTCCACTGCCACCCACAGGGTCGGTATGGAGTCCACTGCCACCCACAGGGTCGGTATGAGGTCCACTACCGCCCACAGGGTCGGTAGGGCGTCCACTACCGTCCACAGGGTCGGTAGGGGTCCACTACCGCCCACAGGGTTAGTAGGGGGGTCCACTACCGCCCACAGGGTCGGTAGGGGGTCCACTGCGTCCCACAGGGTCGCTATGAAGTCAACTACCGCCCATAGTGTTTGTATAGTGTCCACTACCACCCATAGTGTTATTATGGGGTCCACTACCCTTCATAGTGTTGGTATGGGGGTCCATTACTACCCACAGGGTGTGTCTGGGGTCTATTTTTTTCTGTATAGCAGAGGTGGCAATACTGCTTTTCCAATCTCATTTGTTGTTCAATGTAAAATATTTGTTGCTCTACTTGCAACAATTTAAATATATATATATATATATATATATATATATATATATATATATATATATATATATATATATATATATATATATATATATATATATATATATATACTAGTCAACAACGGCTTCTCCAATGGTTTCGTCGAAGACATCATAAGAAGGAAAGTGAAACACCATGCAACCTCTGAAGAGACAACTAACACAACACCTATACCCCCTATTAGACTATTTTACAGGAACTTCTTTTCCACAGCTCATAAAACGGAGGAAAGGGTCCTGAAAGATATTGTTAATAGAAACGTTATCCCTACAGACAAAAATCAGAGGATACAACTGACGATTTACTATAAAACCAGAAAAACGGCCAGCCTACTCATGAGAAACTCTCCAGACACAAAGCAGAACGCTTTAAAAGAGACCAACGTCGTCTATGCCTTCAAATGCCCTCTTGGGGACTGTAAGCTCCAAAAAAAAACAGTATATAGGCAAGACAACAACATCTCTTTCTAGGCGTTTAACGATGCATAAGCAACAGGGCTCCATTAAGGAACAACACAGAAATCATCGATAGATACAGCGATAGCAGGCGGCTTGACGTTTACGAGGCACTACACATCAAAAAGTCAACACCAGCAATCAACAGCCAATTAATGCACAACTATATTTTACCCACCTCAAGACTTTACCCATACCCACCTATATATATATATATATATATATATATATATATATATATATATATATATATATATATATATATATATATATATATATATATATATATATGCGAACAAGCCTGAATGGTCCCCAGGACAATATGCAACTGAAAACTCACACCCCAGAAGTGACTCGAACCCATACTCCCAGGAGCGACGCAACTGGAATGTACAAGACGCCTTAATCCACTTGACCATCACGACCGGACATAATGAGGTGATAGCCGAGGCTATTTGAACCACCCCACCGCCGGCACTCGGATAGTAATCTTGGGCATAGCATTTTACCAAATCACCTCATTCTTTGGGGAACACGTGAGGAACACAAATGCGAACAAGCCTGAATGGTCCCCAGGACAATATGCAACTGAAAACTCACACCCCAGAAGTGACTCGAACCCATACTCCCAGGAGCGACGCAACTGGTATGTACAAGACGCCTTAATCCACTTGACCATCACGACCGGACATAATGAGGTGATAGCCGAGGCTATTTGAACCACCCCACCGCCGGCACTCGGATAGTAATCTTGGGCATAGCATTTTACCAAATCACCTCATTCTTTGGGGAACACGTGAGGAACACAAATGCGAACAAGCCTGAATGGTCCCCAGGACAATATGCAACTGAAAACTCACACCCCAGAAGTGACTCGAACCCATACTCCCAGGAGCGACGCTATCCGAGTGCCGGCGGTGGGGTGGTTCAAATAGCCTCGGCTATCACCTCATTATGTCCGGTCGTGATGGTCAAGTGGATTAAGGCGTCTTGTACATACCAGTTGCGTCGCTCCTGGGAGTATGGGTTCGAGTCACTTCTGGGGTGTGAGTTTTCAGTTGCATATTGTCCTGGGGACCATTCAGGCTTGTTCGCATTTGTGTTCCTCACGTGTTCCCCAAAGAATGAGGTGATTTGGTAAAATGCTATGCCCAAGATTACTATCCGAGTGCCGGCGGTGGGGTGGTTCAAATAGCCTCGGCTATCACCTCATTATGTCCGGTCGTGATGGTCAAGTGGATTAAGGCGTCTTGTACATACCAGTTGCGTCGCTCCTGGGAGTATGGGTTCGAGTCACTTCTGGGGTGTGAGTTTTCAGTTGCATATTGTCCTGGGGACCATTCAGGCTTGTTCGCATTTGTGTTCCTCACGTGTTCCCCAAAGAATGAGGTGATTTGGTAAAATGCTATGCCCAAGATTACTATCCGAGTGCCGGCGGTGGGGTGGTTCAAATAGCCTCGGCTATCACCTCATTATGTCCGGTCGTGATGGTCAAGTGGATTAAGGCGTCTTGTACATACCAGTTGCGTCGCTCCTGGGAGTATGGGTTCGAGTCACTTCTGGGGTGTGAGTTTTCAGTTATATATATTTATATATATATATATATATATATATATATATATATATATATATATATATATGTATATATATATATATATATATATATATATATATGTCGTACCTAGTAGCCAGAATGCACTTTTCAGCCTACTATGCAAGGCCCGATTTGCCTAATAAGCCAAGTTTTCATGAATTAATTGTTTTTCGATTACCTAACCTACCTAACCTAACCTAACCTAACTTTTTCGGCTACCTAACCTAACCTATAAAGATAGGTTAGGTTAGGTTAGGTAGGGTTGGTTAGTTTCGGTCGTATATCTACGGTAATTTTAACTCCAATAAAAAAAAATTTACCTCATAATGAAATGGGTAGCTTTATCATTTCATAAGAAAAAAATTAGAGAAAATATATTAATTCAGGAAAACTTGGCTTATTAGGCAAATCGGGCCTTGAATAATAGGCCAAAAAGTGCGTTCTGGCTACTAGGTACGACATATATATATATATATATATATATATATATATATATATATATATATATATATATATATATATATATATATATATATATATATATATATATATATGTCGTACCTAGTAGCCAGAACGCACTTCTCAGCCTACTATGCAAGGCCCGATTTGCCTAATAAGCCAAGTTTTCCTGAATTAATATATTTTCTCTATTTTTTTTCTTATGAAATGATAAAGCTACCCATTTCATTATATATGAGGTCATTTTTTTTAGTGGAGTTAAAATTAACGTAGATATATGACCGAACCTAACCAACCCTACCTAACCTAACCTAGCCTATCTTTATAGGTTAGGTTAGGTTAGGTAGCAGAAAAAGTTAGGTTAGGTTAAGTTAGGTAGGTTAGGTAGTCGAAAAAACATTAATTCATGAAAACTTGGCTTATTAGGCAAATTGGGCCTTGCATAGTAGGCTGAAAAGTGCGTTCTGGCTACTAGGTACGACATATATATATATATATATATATATATATATATATATATATATATATATATATATATATATATATATATATATATATATATATATATATATATATATATGTGACAATGTCAGACCACGGAGGAAAATGAAACAGGAATTTCCTTAAGTACTTTCGTATATTAAATACATCTTCAGAAGGAATGTATTTCCTTCCTTCTGAAGATGTATTTAATATACGAAAGTACTTAAGGAAATTCCTGTTTCATTTTCCTCCGTGGTCTGACATTGTCACATTCTTAAATCACGTGTTTATTTTCGTGATATACACACATATATATATATATGTATATAGTATAGTGCCTTTGCAATAATGTACCAATGTGTGTATTTTCATAACCCATTTTAAATTCTTGAAAAATATATAACTGCATAGTGAATGCAAGTCAATGAATTAATATTTTTTTATTTATTTATTTATTTATTTATTTATTTATTTATATACAAGAAGGTACATTGGGTTAGAGAGAATACATAGCATGGTATTTGCAATCTTGTAAAGCCACTAGTACGCGCAGCATTTCGGGCAGGTCCTTAATCTAACTGATAATTTTAAGTAGGTAAATTCTAGCAGAATTAATAAAATGATAACAGATACATTGCAAGAAAAAAAATGAGATGAGAGAGAATAGTAAGTATATTAAAGCTCTGGTTGATTACATTGACAACTTGATTGGTAATTTAAACAAGATTAACAGACACCGTACAGGAGATTGATAGCACATCTAAGAAGACAGCAATGATCACAATGGTAAAGATGTTTGGATTGGGTACATAAAGATAGGGAGATTGGGTAGCAATAGATACAGTGTAATTTTAAAGCAACAAGGTAAAAAAAACTATGCAGATGAGATTAGGTACTTTTTAGTTTTGTTTTAGAATGACGCAAAAGTTGGACAGCTTTTCAATTCATTAGGGAGTGAGTTCCATAAACTGGGTCCCTTTATTTGCATAGAGTGTTTACACAGATTAAGTTTGACTCTGGGGATATCAAAGAGATATTTATTTCTGGTGTGGAGATAATGGGTCCTATTACATCTGTCCAGGGAAAGTTTCAGAGCAGGATTTGCGTTTAAGAACAGGGTTTTGTAAATGTGATTGACACAAGAAAATTAATGGAGTGAGATTATGTTTAGCATGTTAAGGGAGTTAAACAAGGGGGCTGAGTGTTGTCTGAGAGCAGAATTTGTTATTATTCTGATAGAAGATTTTTGCTGGGTGATGATGGACTTGAGGTGGTTTGGAGTGGTTGAACCCCATGCACAGATACCATAATTAAGATAGGGATAGATTAGTGCACAATATAGAGAGTTGAGAGCAGAGTTAAGTACATAATATCTGATTTTGGAGAGTATCCCAACTGTTTTAGAGACTTTCTTAGTTATGTGTTGTATGTGGGTGCTGAAGTTGAGTCTCTTGTCTAGGAATAGGCCAAGAAACTTTCCATCATTTTTATTGCTAATGTTTATATTATCTATCTGAAGCTGAATTGCATTTGTAGATTGGCTTCCAAATAAAATGTAGTAGGTCTTTTCTATGTTAAGTGTTAGTTTATTGGTTGACATCCATAAGTGGACTTTTTTTAGTTCATTAATAACAACATCATTTAGTGTATGTGGGTTGGGGTTAGAGTAGATGAGGGTTGTGTCATCAGCAAACAAAATAGGTTTCAGAATGTTAGAGACTGTTCCGAACCATAATGGAAACAGGCCCAACTATGGGATGGGTTAACCCAAGTATCGCGTTTCCAAAAGGGTCGCCCATATTGGAAAAGACGAACGCCGAAAGAATATTGTTGAAAACATCTTGATGACTTATTAAACCAAAATTATTTATTAGTCAGAAGAAAGACAAAAACGCGATCTATATGTTAAACCTCTACCAGACAAATATTTTAAATAAAACCGAGATATTTGTAGTTTTAAAAAAGGGGCAGTTTTCATCGCTCGTCGAGTTCGAAAACCGCAGCATTCATCTCAGAACCATGCCTATTTCACACAGATTCCTTAATAAACGTAAGAGTTTTATATGTCACAAGAAAGATATAAATATAAGCTTCATTCTAAATACCTTACCATGGGCATATTTAAATATAAAGTGAAGATACGTGTACTTTTATAATAGCCGAGCTCCGACCCCGGACAGATTGATCGACCGAGCAACTCTCTCAGAACAATGTTTATTTCACGTGAATTCGTTAATAAACATATATGTTTTATATGTCTCAAGAAAGGCAGACATATAAGCTTCACTTTAAACACTTTACCATAGACATATTTAAAGTCCTAATGAAGATACATGTATTTTAAAAATTACGGAGCTCCCACCCCATACAGACTGAACGACAGAGCAACTCTCTCTCAGATCAATGTTTATTCCACGTAAATTCGTTAACAAACACAAATGTTTTATATGTCTTAAGCAAGATAGAAATAAGAGTTTCATTTTAAATACATTACAATAGACATATTTATAGCTCAAGTGAAGATACATATGTTTTTATAGTAGCGCTCAGTGAGTCCGTAGAATTACCCAAATGTACCCAAATGTACCCAAATCTTCCTAGCATTACGTAAGTAATTAAGAAATATGGTATATGTACTTACTGTAATGTTGGTGCTGCACGTAGAACACGATCAAACCTATTTTCACTCGGAAATAATGTAATTTCATATCGAAATTCGAAGTAAATATGTAGCAGGTGACGTCATAGGAAGTCGACGGTCCAAGCGACAAAATTGAGGAGCGACTTATCCAAGATATATGGTCGCCTGGAGAGTGTTTGCTGTCATATCAGCCTCCTGTAACACAGTGATCCAGTCGTCGCACTTCTTTGCTCAAATTGTCGCTAATATAATTAATGATATTAACAAGTAGACTGGGTGTTTGTAATAATATCTTTCATAAATAGCCAAAAAAATTTAATATTTATTTATAAAAATATGTCTGTAAGTAAATCAACTCCACAGGACAATAATTTTGTTATACAGATACTAACGTTATTTGTTTGTATGCGTTCGCTACTTAAACTACTCATGTCCTTTTCGTTCATAGAACACCGAACCCTACACGCTCTCTGATATATTGCTTAATTAATAGAGATTCACAAATAAAACTCATATTTGTATATATTATCAAAAATGCAGAGATAAAAGTTTTTGTGAATCCATCACAGAGATTATATCTTATTAGACAAGAAAGATATTCATATATCAAACAAGGTTTCTTGGCCGACGCTCTCCCTATCCATGGGAACTATGATCTTTCGAAGATCAATGTTAATTTAATCTAAATATTGTAATAAACGAAGTTTTCTATGTCATTGTGGGAACCGACCTGTGAGATTTATATTTATTTAATTTATATGAATATATATAGAATTTATATTTACGTTAATTTATATACTTCGATAGCAATTTGTATAATGATAAGTGGACTGTATTTCTGCAATAATCTCAATCTCACAAATCGATCCTCTACACATTAGGGGGGTTTATTAAATTTATATATGTGCAGCCAATCAAACTACAGAATTAACTACATACATTGAAGAGGTTCCTTATCTTATAGTACAGCAGGCTAGTCCACCAGGTATAACTAGGGTGTAGACACCAAATTATCCTCTTTGAGGTAGCTTCCATCACCCAGTAACTGGTGCACAAACTCTTCCTCGTCTTGACCTGTCAAAAGTGCGCTAGCTGTGAAGCCAGAATCCTATATATGACAAGCTATATCAGAGAAAACACTATACAGTACATGGAACAATAAAGACCTGCCTTAATTACCTTTAGTTTGAGGCGATTTCGTGATCTAACTGGATCACCCTATATCCTGACATTAATGGCCATAAATGAATGATAAACGGGTTTCGGATAGACACTTAACTTGAATTTGTAGACAGCGTGTTGATAATGGTACACTTCTGGTTTCCATAACACTACGTCCAAGTAAAATTAACAGGAGCCGTATTTGCTCCTGTGAGCCTCTGGTCTAGTATAAACAATGGCTGTTTAACACTCCATACTATTGACGTTACTGGCCGACATTGTCCAGATATGATAGGAGCCGAATTTGCTCCACATGTCTCGGAGGTGACACAACAATGGCTGCCCTCCTTCCTCCCTCTGACGCCTGGCTTACATTGTCCAGATTTCAGAACGTGATAGAAGGGTCACATTTACTCTACTTTAATATTGATAATTAAGTTAATTTATATAAGATGTTTTTATGATGGTAAAGTCCAAAGACTTATGTATTTAAGAATAATTCCCAGCAGAATACCTGGTGAATTATAATAGTATGTGGTGATGATATCCCGTTTTCTTTAGACGGTAATTCCACTACAAGTTACGTTTTCTATGGGTAACTTGTTTATACAATACAGCTATTAACTGTATGATTATTAAATGGTGTCGGATTTTCCGACATAATTCCCCAGGGGGCTGCTCACGGGTCGAAGTCCTATTTAGAACAGACGAACACCGATACTCCTTCTTCGAATTATTAGATTAATCACACATTTGTGCGTCTGTTCGTACAGGACGGATGTCCCGTACTAGAGTTGCAGGGGTTAGAAGTCTAATGCGATTTCATTTCCCTGTCAACTCTTGAAAGGCTAATATTCAAGCCTTATTACATATTATTTAACCCAGAAGACTGGATGTGATCAAGTACTACAGTCAAGTATGATTCAGGGACTGCAGTGAGATCAGTGACATTAGATATAACTTGAAGTTTCTTCAGGTAACTGGTCACTGATATATAAACACTGAGGCCCATGGAATACATCTTGATTAAATAATAAATGTATCAAATCAGTCATCAGATTTATTGGGGTTTAATTTAGTTAATTGATTCAGAAGATTGAATAGCTCATCATTAAAGTAAAGTATGGTTCTGAGACTGCAGTGGGTTCAGTGACATTGGTCGCAGTGACTTGTAGCTGTTTTAGGCTACTGTTCACTGATTTGCCACTGAGGCCTCATGAAATCATCTCCAGCTTTAAATGATGATACTAACATCAACCTCTGTTGGTATAGTCAGCTGTAATCTCCTTAGTATAATGCTACTGGAGAAATATAATCAGCTGACAAATTTAGATTTCTATTGGTATTGTTTATCTGCAGGCATAGGTCTCCTCAGGCTTGATACTGGGCCTGAGAGTAATTTACCTCCTGGAGAGTTTAACATGGTTATGCCCTGATATTTAGTAGGGCTACCAATGAATTGATGGTAGTAGTCTGTCCCCACAAGGACAGCCATTTGGCATTTGATTTGCTCAAATTTACCTGCAGCTGCTTCATAATAGCTTTCCAGTTCAGCATAATCAACTTGAGATTGTTGTGACAAATCTTCACATTTCTTGATCTGTCTTGTTAAGTGGCCTTTAAGACCTGCAAGGGTTCTTTTCATTCTCCCTGCATTATCCATACTGGTTCGTTGGTGAAGCCTTGTGGGACTTGTACTTGGGCTGCTCATAATACTGAACAAACACTAATGGTAGCCTAGGGTAAATTCGGAACTCACTAGGCAATAATCCTACCTCTACTAGAGGTTAGCACTTAAAATTAATACACATTATATATATACAATCATACACACTAATGATTTGAGTGATAAACCAGTGTCACTGGAACTACCTTTAGGTTAGCTCCTCTATATCACCCTAGGATGGAAGAGACACTAATTAATCACTCAAAGGTGTAATGATCATAAGTAAATTATTATATATACAACTCAATTCGAGTTGATAAAAATTACACCCAAAATAGGGTCTGCACCATTCATTAATGGTGTTAGGTTGTTCAATATAGTACAACTGACTATGGTAATAATGGGACTAGGATGAGCAATAATAGTTCAACTAGTCAGTGGTAATATCCTACCCTGTTGTGGGTTGGCAATTAGTAAATATTATACTGTGATCACTAGTGCAATATATATTAAATAATTCTCTATTTTGGAGAAATAATATACACAATTATTGATAATAGCCTCTTAATTAGCCTCTATGAAACTTATAATATTATCAAGAAGTATTAAATATTATTAGTGACCTCGCGAAATAAAGTCCACAAAATTCGTGGATAATCTCTCGCGAAATGTAACGCCACGAAATCCGTGAACAATCTTGCGAGGACACAGCCACTAATTTGGCTGGCTTCTATATTAGCGCTGTCATTTCACGAAATAACACGCCACCAAATATCTGTGGGTGTGCATGAAACCGCTGACGAAGCTGAACTGGGCTGAGGGGAGGCTCCTGAGCTCCCTCGAGGCTACGCTGCCGTCTTGACTGCTGGCCTTTGTTTAAATAACACTGCACTAGTATATTTAATGAATCCACTGGTTAACTGGTTCATCCGGTACTAAGATGACCAAATGTGGGTTCAAGGGATCAAATAATCCGTCATCCGGTTCGAAGATGACCAAATAATGTGGGAACCGACCTGTGAGATTTATATTTATTTAATTTATATGAATATATATAGAATTTATATTTACGTTAATTTATATACTTCAATAGCAATTTGTATAATGATAAGTGGACTGTATTTCTGCAATAATCTCAATCTCACAAATCGATCCTCTACACATTAGGGGGGTTTATTAAATTTATATATGTGCAGCCAATCAAACTACAGAATTAACTACATACATTGAAGAGGTTCCTTATCTTATAGTACAGCAGGCTAGTCCACCAGGTATAACTAGGGTGTAGACACCAAATTATCCTCTTTGAGGTAGCTTCCATCACCCAGTAACTGGTGCACAAACTCTTCCTCGTCTTGACCTGTCAAAAGTGCGCTAGCTGTGAAGCCAGAATCCTATATATGACAAGCTATATCAGAGAAAACACTATACAGTACATGGAACAATAAAGACCTGCCTTAATTACCTTTAGTTTGAGGCGATTTCGTGATCTAAATGGTTCACCCTATATCCTGACATTAATGGCCATAAATGAATGATAAACAGGTTTCGGATAGACACTTAACTTGAATTTGTAGACAGCGTGTTGATAATGGTACACTTCTGGTTTCCATAACACTACGTCCAAGTAAAATTAACAGGAGCCGTATTTGCTCCTGTGAGCCTCTGGTCTAGTATAAACAATGGCTGTTTAACACTCCATACTATTGACGTTACTGGCCGACATTGTCCAGATATGATTGGAGCCGAATTTGCTCCACACGTCTCGGAGGTGACACAACAATGGCTGCCCTCCTTCCTCCCTCTGACGCCTGGCTTACATTGTCCAGATTTCAGAACGTGATAGAAGGGTCACATTTACTCTACTTTAATATTGATAATTAAGTTAATTTATATAAGATGTTTTTATGATGGTAAAGTCCAAAGACTTATGTATTTAAGAATAATTCCCAGCAGAATAGCTGGTGAATTATAATAGTATGTGGTGATGATATCCCGTTTTCTTTAGACGGTAATTCCACTACAAGTTACGTTTTCTATGGGTAACTTGTTTATACAATACAGCTATTATCTGTATGATTATTAAATGGTGTCGGATTTTCCGACAGTCATAATAATGATAAAAATATAAGCTGCATGTTAATACTTTAGCATAAATATAACTGAAGTGAAAGTGAAGATATATGCCTTTTTATAGTTACGTGATGGCTATCTCAGGGAGTGTGAAGACCTGCAAACAAGTGAATTAATTGTGTAATTCATTTGCATATGTGCAAAGTAACATCAAAGGTCTATATGTCAGCATAAACACAGATGTAGACGATAATGTGACTACATCTCAAGTAAAATATATCTTAAATGAAAGCCAAGATATGGTTAAATAAATAGCCAATACCACTCCCATCGCCGGTGTCCGGACACATGAAAACTTCCAATGCATCAGTGTTCTGCCAGGCGGGCAATACTAGCGTCAAATATTGTTATTTGCTTAATTAAACGAACTAGAGGGTTCAGTTCCTGAACCGATTATGTGCCTCTGTAATCCTTTACACCACCGCCCACGGGATGGGTATGGGGTGCATAATAAAGAAAGAAATTGAAATTGGCAATACAGGCTTCACAATTCAGAAAAAATTGTAATTCAGAGAGATGCGTTGATAAACGCAAAATGTTTTATATTTTAAATACAGATATAAACTTTGTTTTCAAACGTTTACTGTAACAATATCTCAAGTATAAGAACCAAGATATATTTTGGATTTAGCAATTTCCTATAAAGTTGCAGTGCTACCTTAATTGTATATGATCATCATCATATACAGACAGAAATTAGCTTATTAAATGTTGAGGTAAAGATAGACGTATGTTAATTATGACGCAGGATCGTCATAAGAACTTAATTATAAACCATAATATTATAATAATTCATTGTTTTGGGGAACAGGAAGCCACAGTATATTCATACACGGTAGGCTTTTATCAAGGTCATTCCTAAGGTCGAATTACTGACCCGCCCAGGATGCATCCCCACAACAAGCTGACTAATTCCTCAGTACCTAATAACTGCTACGTGAACAGTCGTATTATGTGAAAGGAAATGTACCCAACCATTTCTGTCCCGCCCAGGATTCGAACACGGAATTCTCGATTGTGCGTCGAGAACGAACACGACTGTACTACTGGGACCCCTATATATATGATATCTTTTATATCATCAGAAAATCGGAAACATAAAATATATTTGTATTAAAAACTAAATTTTGTATGTAATATAGTGTATTAAAAACTAAATTTTCGGATCTAACCTTCATTCCTTCTCAATGTGTTGTATACCATAAAATGATTATACATTGTTCTATTGTGAACATTGTATACAGTGCCTCTGGTTATACATCCCCATAACAATTAACTACCTCCCAGGTACCTAATTACTGCTAGGTGAACAGCAGTTCATCTAGCAGTGAACACCACCTGCCAGCTCACCTAGTAATGAACACCACCTGCACATCGCACCGCACCACTTGCCAGCAGGTGCAGAAGTACGATGGGGAGAGGAAAGTACACAATATTTCAGGTATAGGAATAAAGATATATTTAGGATTTAACGTTTTCCTATAAAGTTTCAATAATACCTTTATTTGATGTTGCTACATATCCTTCCTGGCTTGGTGCCTTCTTTGATAATTACTTACTTATATTTATTGAACTTCATCATCATCATTTACAAAAAGAAATTAACATAAAAATGTAGTCATTTTAATCCACAACAGGCATAACTGTGACGTGCTTATCTCTGAAGCTAGACACAGATATAATGAAATAATCAATGATGGAGTCAGAGTTTGTCTCCTATGGATTCCTTCCCATATTGGTCTCCGAATGCATGATAGAACTGATGAGTTGACCAAGACTTTTGATCGTAAAGAGGGAATTAATTACCAACTTGAACTGCTTTTGAGCAGCTTGAAGGCAGTAATATTCCGGGAACACAAACTAAATTTCGGAGACTTGAGGCAAAGCAAAATTCACACCAGTTACTCAATCTATCATCATTCTATTATGCAGGAAGAACCGCACGTCTATGAGTCATCTAATAAGGTTAGCAGACTTCTAGATGTTACCACTGCTAGGCTTAGGCTCGGCTACAAGTACCTCTGGGAGTTTGTAACATCTGCTGATGTAGATTTGACTAAATATAAACTCTGTCAGCAGAACTATTCGCATACTTTGCGTCATTATTTAATGGAATGTGAAAAAATCACGGAATTTAGAGATAACACCATCAATGGTTTCCAAGAAATGTGTAAGTACTTCATTCATAATGATGTGCTGCCCGAAATTTTAGCGAAGTATCCAAAATATGCTTACTGTAGGTAATGCATGCACATGACTGTAAAGCTGCCGCCCAGTTGGGTGGGTGTGCAGCAAGACTAGTAACTGTGTGACTCATCATAGATGTAAAGTGCCTTGTATAGTGACTGTTGTGAGCCTCTTGTTGAATCACTTGTGACACAAAAGATTATTGATGTGTGTATTTGTGTGGGTGATTAAATATATATGTGTATGTATATATGTATACGTAAGTATATGTACATGTATGCATGAGCATGTGTACATGTATATATATAACATTAATAATTTTGTAACTAGCATCAAAAGATTGTTATTTGCTTAGCTAAACGAACTAGGGGGTTCAGTTCCTGAACCGATTATGTGCCTCTGTAATTCTTTACACCACCGCCCACGGGATGGGTATGGGGTACATAATAAAGAAATTTAAAAACAAAAGTAGATATGTATGTAAATTATGATGCCGGATAGGATCACTATTAAGAACTTAATTATAAACCACAATATGTTCTGTATCATCAAAGATTCAGAGACATATCATATATTTTCAAATATTTGTAATTAAAGTATTTATTTAGGAAATATGTATTTTAGTTTCCCTCGTTAGCTCTGAGAACACATATTCTTGCAGCAAGAATTTCGTTCCACCAATCTGAGAGATGCTAATGAGACCAGTCTCGACCCACTAGACAGGTCATGATCAACAATCAACTACAGCACCGTCTATGTCAGAGGATATTCAAAATGTTCTTGATATCATTCAAATTGTCAATACGAGAGCAGAATACATAAGTTGAGTGATGTCAATGGAATCATATTGACTGACCGAGCCCCATTGTAAATATTTGTGGCTTTCTGACCATAAAGTTACCGCCACGGTCTAGGGTAAGAGACCGGATGTACCCAGTATACAAGCCACACTAGCTATTAGTTAATATAAGCTGACAACTTACCCAGATAAACAAAACTTCCTAATGATATATATTCAATTAATACAACTGAAATGTTTAAATCGTGATTATATATGTATCACGTGGACAATTTTTAATGTAATTTTTCCCCAGATATTCGGGCTCTTTATTATGCTTCGTCTTGAGGCAAAACCCAATACCTTACGCCATATTGATGCTCTATCCACATATCATTCTCTCTCTCAAATCATATACACTGATGTTTTCCTACACCGCCCCCACGGGTGCAGCTGCAAGTGCAGTTGCCTCTGCCCATCAGACAGAACTATTTGCCTTGCTTCTTACACTATGTCAGTTGCTTAATTTAGAAACTGTACTTGTGGTCGATCTCGAACCCATTGTTGATGTGACGACTTATACTGAATTTTGTAACTAGCTCATCATGATTATAACTTGCTTAGCTAAAAGAAATGAATTGTGGGGTTCAGTCCCTGAGCCCATTATGTGCCTCTGCAACCCTTTCCACTACCGCCCACAAGGTGGGTATGGGGTGCATAATAAATGAACTAAATTAAACTTCTTACACTAAAATGTGTACAAGTCTCCAAACTTGATGCATTAATTGTAAGTGATTTTCTATCATCCTTAATTACGCGTAACTATCTAAGACACAATTCGAACATGACCGTGTCTGAAACTAGACAGAGAAAACACAACATTATTAGTGATGGACAAAGAATCCTTTTCATGTGAATTCCATCTTCGTTGGCCTGCGAAACTGAAAGAATGGTCCAGAAAATATCTACTAAAGTTTAACTCCAGTGTCAAGATACTTCAGCTGATACTTAGATACTTCCAGTAAGTGTAAAGATAAGTGCTGACGATACTACCTTCATCTATTCAGACCCCAACCCAAACGCACTAAATAATAGTGTAAATAACAAAGTTAAAAAGTCCACTCATGGATGTAAACCAACAAACTCCCACTAAACATAGAACAGACCGACTACATTTTATTTGGAAGTAAATCTTCAAACCAAATTCAATTTCAGATAAACAATGTTAACATTAGAACAAAAATTATGGAAAGTTCCCTGACCTATAGATAGACAAGAAACTGAACTTCAGCATCCACATACAACACATATGTGGGTGCTGAGAGAGAGAGAGTGAGAGAGAGAGAGAGAGAGAGAGAGAGAGAGAGAGAGAGAGAGAGAGAGAGAGAGAGAGAGAGAGAGAGAGGGAGAGAGAGAGGGAGAGGGAGAGGGAGGGAGGGAGAGAGAGAGAGAGAGAGAGAGAGAGAGCACAAATAGGTGAGTACACACACACACACACACACACACCCACACACACACACACACACACACACACACACACACACACACACACACACACACACACACACACACACACACACACACACATACATACACACACACTGTTTCTGTTATACTATACTATACAGTTTCTGGTATATGTAAATGATCTCCCAGAGGGTATAAATTCGTTCCTCTCAATGTTTGCCGACGATGCAAAAATTATGAGGAGGATTGAAACAGAGGATGATAGTAGGAGGCTACAAGATGACCTGGATACACTGGGTGAATGGTCCAACAAATGGCTGTTGAAGTTCAATCCGAGTAAATGCAAAGTAATGAAACTAGGCAGTGGAAACAGGAGGCCAGGCACAGGATACAGAATAGGAGATGAAGTACTTAATGAAACAGACAGAGAGAAAGATCTAGGAGTTGATATCACACCAAACCTGTCTCCTGAAGCCCACATAAAGAGAATTACGTCTGCGGCATATGCGAGGCTGGCTAACATCAGAACGGCGGCCAGGAACCTGTGTAAGGAATCATTCAGAATCTTGTACACCACATATGTAAGACCAATCCTGGAGTATGCGGCCCCAGCATGGAGCCCGTACCTTGTCAAGCACAAGACGAAGCTGGAAAAAGTCCAAAGGTATGCTACTAGACTAGTCCCAGAACTAAGAGGCATGACTTATGAGGAAAGGCTGCGGGAAATGCACCTTACGACACTGGAAGACAGAAGAGTAAGGGGGGACATGATCACAACCTACAAAATCCTCAGGGGAATCGACCGGGTAAACAAGGATGAACTATTCAACACTGGTGGGACGCGAACAAGGGGACACAGGTGGAAGCTGAGTACCCAAATGAGCCACAGAGACGTTAGAAAGAACTTTTTCAGTGTCAGAGTAGTTAGTAAATGGAATGCATTAGGAAGTGATGTGGTGGAGGCTGACTCCATACACAGTTTCAAATGTAGATATGATAGAGCCCAATAGGCTCAGGAATCTGTACACCAGTTGATTGACGGTTGAGAGGCGGGACCAAAGAGCCAGAGCTCAACCCCCGCAAGCACAATTAGGTGAGTACAATTAGGTGAGTACACACACAAGAATGAGATGAGAAGATGGTCCAGCAATGCTTGATTTGATATTTACCCTTAATGAGTGGGATATAAGGGAAGTTAAGATGGAAGCGCCCTTGGGAATGAGTGACCACAGTGTACTGAACTTTGAGTACCTGGTAGAGCTAGGAATTATCTCCCCCCAAAAATAACTAGGAATCAAAAGGCTGGCATACCGAAAGGGGAATTATGAACAGATGAAAAATTTCCTAAGGGAAATACCTTGGGACACAGACCTCAGCGACAAGTCTGTACAGGGTATGGAGGACTATGTTACCTAAAGTGTCAGGAGGCAGTAAACAGGTTCATCCCGGCCCAAAGGGAAAAATCCGAGAAGCAACAGAACAATCCATGGTATAATAGGGCATGTATGGAAGCGAAGAAACTGAACAAAAGGGCGTGGAGGAACTTGCGGAATAACAGAACACCAGAGAGCAGAGAGAGATACCAGAGAACCTTGCCTTACCTTGAGGTTACCTTGAGGTGCTTCCGGGGCTTAGTGTCCCCGCGGCCCGGTCGTCGACCAGGCCTCCTGGTTGCTGGACTGATCAACCAGGCTGTTGGACGCGGCTGCTCGCAGCCTGACGTATGAGTCACAGCCTGGTTGATCAAGTATCCTTTGGAGGTGCTTATCCAGTTCTCTCTTGAACACTGTGAGGGGACGGCCAGTTATGCCCCTTATGTGTAGTAACCAGGCATAAGGAACCAGGAATAAGTACGTCAGGGTGAGAAGAGAAGCAGAGAAAAGTTTTGAAAATGATATAGCAAACAAAGCCAAGACCGAACCAAAGCTACTCCACAGTCACATCAGAAGGAAAACAACAGTGAAAGAACAGGTATTGAAACTTAGAACAGGCGAGGACAGGTATACAGAGAATGACAAAGAGGTCTGTGAAGAAATCAACAAGAGATTCCAGGAGGTCTTCACAATAGAACAAGGTGAGGCCACTGTGCTTGGAGAAAGGGAGGTAAACCAGGCAGCCTTGGAAGAGTTCGAAATTACGAGAGAGGAGGTCAAGAGACACCTGCTGGATCTGGATGTTAGAAAGGCTGTTGGTCCAGATGGGATCTCATAATGGGTACTGAAAGAGTGTGCAGAGGCACTTTGCTTGCCACTCTCCATAGTGTATAGTAAGTCACTGTAGACGGAAGACCTACCAGAAATATGGAAGACGGCGAATGTGGTCCCAATATACAAAAAGGGCGACAGGCAAGAGGCACTGAACTACTGGCCAGTGTCCTTGACTTGTATACCATGCAAGGTAATGGTGAAGAATGTGAGAAAAAACCTGGTAACACATCTGGAGAGAAGGGACTTCGTGACAAATCGCCAACATGGGTTCAGGGAGGGTAAATCTTGCCTGACTGGCTTAATAGAATTCTACGACCAGGTGACAAAGATTAAGCAAGAAAGAGAGGGCTGGGCAGACTGCATTTTCTTGGATTGTCGGAAAGCCTTTGACACAGTACCGCATAAGAGGCTGGTACATAAGCTGGAGAGACAGGCAGGTGTAGCTGGTAAGGTGCTCCAGTGGATAAGGGAGTATCTAAGCAATAGGAAGCAGAGAGTTACGGTGAGGGGTGAGACCTCCGATTTGCGTGAAGTCACCAGTGGAGTCCCACAGGGCTCTGTACTTGGTCCTATCTTGTTTATGATATATGTAAATGATATCCCGGAGGGTATCGATTCATTTCTCTCAATGTTTGCAGACGATGCCAAAATTATGAGAAGGATTAAAACAGAAGAGGACTGTTTGAGGCTTCAAGAAGACCGACCTTGAGGTTACCTTGAGGTGCTTCCGGGGCTTAGTGTCCCCGCGGCCCGGTCGTCGACCAGGCCTCCTGGTTGCTGGACTGATCAACCAGGCTGTTAGACGCGGCTGCTCGCAGCCTGACGTATGAGCCACAGCCTGGTTGATCAGGTATCCTTTGGAGGTGCTTATCCAGTTCTCTCTTGAACACTGTGAGGGGTCGGCCAGTTATGCCCCTTATGTGTAGTGGAAGCGTATTGAACAGTCTCGGGCCTCTGATGTTGATAGAGTTCTCTCTCAGAGTACCTGTTGCACCTCTGCTTTTCAACTGGGGTATTCTGCACATCCTGCCATGCCTCCTGGTCTCATGTGATGTTATTTCTGTGTGCAGGTTTGGGACCAGCCCCTCAATTATTTTCCACGTGTAAATTATTATGTATCTCTCCCGCCTGCGCTCAAGGGAGTACATATTTATGCTCTTTAGTTGGTCCCAGTAATTTAGATGTTTTACTGAGTGGGTTCTAGCAGTAAAGGATCTCTGCACGCTCTCCAGGTCAGCAATTTCTCCAGCTTTGAAAGGGGCTGTCATTGTGCAGCAATACTCCACTCTAGAGAGCACAAGCGTTTTGAAAAGTATCATCATCGGTATAGCATCTCTAGTGTGAAAAGTTCTTGTTATCCAACCTGTCATTTTTCTTGCAGTTGTGACGGCTACTTTATTGTGTTCTTTAAAGGTAAGGTCTTCCGACAGGAGTACACCCAGATCCTTTACATTGCCTTTTCGTTCTATGTTATGATTTGCCTGAGTTTTGTACGTGGTTTCTGTTTTTATATTTTCAATTTTTCCGTAGCGCATGAGCTGGAACTTATCTTCGTTAAACACCATATTATTTTCTGTAGTCCATAGAAAGACCTGATATACAACTGATTGGAGGTTTGCCTAGACAAGCTGAAGGAATGGTCGAACAAATGGTTGTTAGAGTTTAACTCAACCAAATGTAATGTAAGGAAGATAGGTGTAGGGAGCAGGAGGCCAGATACAAGGTATCATCTGGGAGAGGAAATTCTTCAGGAGTCAGAGAAAGAAAAAGACTTGTGGGTTGATATCACGCCAGACCTGTCTCCTGCAGCACATATCAAGAGGATAACATCAGCGGCATATGCCAGGCTGGCCAACATACGAACGGCACTCAGAAACTTGTGTAAAGATTCATTCAGAACTTTGTATACCACATATATCAGGCCAATCCGGGAGTATGCAGCCCCAGCATGGAGTCCATATCTAGTTAAGGATAAGACTAAACTGGAAAAGGTTCAAAGGTTTGCCACCAGACTAGTACCCGAGCTGAGAGGTATGAGCTACTACGAGAGACTACGGGAATTAAACCTCACTTCGCTGGAAGACAGAAGAGTTAGAGGGACATGATCACCACATTCAAGATTCTGAAGGGAATTGATAGGTAGATAAAGACAGGCTATTTAACACAAGGGGCACACGCACAGGGGGACACAGGTGGAAACTGAGTGCCCAAATGAGCCAGAGAGATATTAGAAAGAACTTTTTTAGTGTCAGAGTGGTTGACAAATGGAATGCATTAGGAAGTGATGTGGTGGAGGCTGACTCCATACACAGTTTCAAGTGTAGATATGATAGAGCCCGATAGGCTCAGGAATCTGTACACCTGTTGATTGACGGGACCAAAGAGCCAGAGCTCAACCCCCACAAACACAACTAGGTAAGTACAACTAGGTGAGTACACACACACATACACACACACACACACACACACACACACATTCACACAGATGTAGGCTAGCTAAGCAGCATAGTAAAAGGGCTTGGCAACGAGTAAATTCAAAGTAATGAAACTAGGCAGTGGAAACAGGAGGCCAGACCCAGGATACAGAATAGGAGATGAAATACTTAACCCTTAAATGGGGCATGGCTATATACCATTTGACACCCACAGGCGCATACCAAAAAAAAAAAAAAATCCTTTTTTCTTCCTAACCTGTTAATTTGTGTTCACTGA
>NW_027189251.1:211946-255193 GCF_040958095.1 Procambarus clarkii
ACCCTGGTGGGCTGACACCTGCCGCGGCCTGCCTGTTGTCTCCCCCCACCACCACCAGGACCCTGGTGGGCTGACACCTGCCGCGGCCTGCCCTGTTGTTCTCCCCCCACCACCACCTGGACCCTGGTGGGCTGACACCTGCCGCGGCCTGCCTGTTGTCTCCCCCCACCACCACCATGGACCCTGGTGGGCTGACACCTGCCGCCGGCCTGCCTGTTGTCTCCCCCCACCACCACCAGGACCCTGGTGGGCTGACACCTGCCGCGGCCTGCCTGTTGTCTCCCCCACCACCACCCAGGACCCTGGTGGGCTGACCACCTGCCGCGGCCTGCCTGTTGTTCCCCCCACCACCACCAGGACCCTGGTGGGGCTGACACCTGCCGCGGCCTGCCTGTTGTCTCCCCCCCACCACCACCTGGACCCTGGTGGGCTGACACCCTGCCGCGGCCTGCCTGTTGTCTCCCCCCACCACCACCAGGACCCTGGTGGGCTGACACCTGCCGCGGCCTTGCCTGTTGTCTCCCCCCACCACCACCTGGACCCTGGTGGGCTGACACCCTGCCGCGGCCTGCCTGTTGTCTTCCCCCACCACCACCAGGACCCTGGTGGGCTGACACCTGCCGCGGCCCTGCCTGTTGTCTCCCCCCACCACCACCAGGACCCTGGTGGGCTGACACCTGCCGCGGCCTGCCTGTTGTCTCCTCCCACCACCACCTAGGACCCTGGTGGGCTGACACCTGCCGCGGCTCTGCCTGTTTGTCTCCCCCCACCACCACCAGGACCCTGGTGGGCTGACACCTGCCGCGGCCTGCCTGTTGTCTCCCTCCACCACCACCTGGGACCCTGGTGGGCTGACACCTGCCGCGGCCATGCCTGTTTGTCTCCCTCCACCACCACCTAGGACCCTGGTGGGGCTGACACCCTGCCGCGGCCTGCCTGTTGTCTCCCCCCACCACCACCTGGACCCTGGTGGGCTGACACCTGCCGCGGCCTGCCTGTTGTCTCCCTCCCACCACCACCTGGACCCTGGTGGGCTGACACCTGCCGCGGCCATGCCTGTTGTCTCCCCCCACCACCACCTGGACCCTGGTGGGCTGACACCTGCCGCGGCCAGCCTGTTGTCTCCCCCACCACCACCCTGGACCCTGGTGGGCTGACAACCTGCCGCGGCCTGCTGTTGTCTCCCCCCACCACCACCGGGACCCTGGTGGCTGACACCTGCCGCGGCCTGCCTGTTGTCTCCCTCACCACCACCTGGACCCTGGTGGGCTGACACCTGACCGCGGCCTGCCTGTTGTCTCCCCCCACCACCACCAGGACCCTGGTGGCTGACACCTGCCGCGGCCTGCTGTTGTCTCAGCCCTCACCACACTTGAACCTGGTGGGCTGACACCTGCCGCGGCCTGCCTGTTGTCTCCCCCCACCACCACCAGGACCCTGGTGGGCTGGACAACCTGCCGCGGCCTGCCTGTTGTCTCCCCCCACCACCACCTGGACCCTGGTGGGCTGACACCTGCCGTCGCCTGCCTGTTGTCTCCCCCCACCACACCACCTGGACCCTGGTGGGCTGACACCTGCCGCGGCCTGCCTGTTGTCTCCCTCCACCACCACCTGGACCCTGGTGGGGCTGGACACCTGCCGCGGCCTGCCTGTTGTCTCCCTCCACCACCACCTGCACCCTGGTGGGCTGACACCTGCCGCGGCTGCCTGTTGTCTCCCTCCACCACCACCTGCACCCTGGTGGGCTGACACCTGCCGCGGCCTGCCTGTTGTCTCCCTCCCACCACCACCTGGACCCTGGTGGGCTGACACCTGCCGCGGCCTGCCTGTTGTCTCCCCCCACCCACCACCAGGACCCTGGTGGGCTGCCATCTACCTGTCCTCATCATCCCCCTACTATCCCATCTCTCCTCCCCCCCCCCTCAGCACAACCTCTAGGACACTCTCTCACTACTCTCCCTCTGCACATTCTCCCTCCCCCCCACCTCACACTCCTCCTGGACACTCCCTCACTACTCTTCCTCTTCACACTCCCCCCTCCCCCCCCACCCCCCCCCAACACTGAATATGGGTACTTGAAGAAAACCCAGACATAATAGCACTCACAGAAACATAGCTAACTAAAACCTTAACAAATGCAGTGTTTCCACAGGACTACTGTGTTGTGAGGAAAGAGAGAGAAGGAAGAAGAGGTGGTGGTGTAGCTCTGCTGGTAAGAAAGGTTGGGATTTGAGGAAATGGTTATTCAGGGCTGTGAAGATTTCTGTGACTATATAACAGGTACAATAGCAACTTTGAGGACAAAGAATTGTAGTCGCAGTCATATATAACCCTCCACCAAATGACAGAAGACCCAGACAGGAATATGATAGAAACAACATGGCCACCATTAACATAATAGAGAGAACAGCGTCTCTCGCTAGTAGGAATGGATCTGGACAACTAATCATGTGGGATTTCAACCACGGGAAGATTGATTGGGAGACAGAGACCCGCATGGAGGACCAGATACATGGAGAGCTAAGCTGCTGGACGCGCAACCCGTCTTCTTAAAAATAACGTCACTTTTCGCCCGTATGCGCACTTTGGCCAAATTTGGACGTAATTTGAAATGAAATCGACTCACAAAAGTGACGTTTCTGTTCCGTTTTCTATTTGAGTCGTTCCGGCGTACGCGCAGAGGTTATAAGAGGACACTTTAAATTAACGTTTTGAAACTTTATGAGAATTTCCTGCCAACCTAACCTATCAGAGGACCCTTAACTTACTGTTGTTGAAAAAAAAAATCCCAAATTTATTTTCATTTTTTTTTTCATTTTTAAATTATGTCCAAATTCGGTCATACGGGCAAACGGCCAAAAGCGACGTTCTTTTTTAAGAGGACAGGTTGGGACGCGGCAACAAGAAACTTTCTAAGCCAGCACATCAAGGGACCGACAAGAATGAGAGGGGAGAATGAACCAGCTATGCTTGATCTGATATTTACCCTTCATGAGTGGGATATAAGGGAGGTTAAGATGGAAGCACCCTTAGGAATGAGTGATCACAGTGTATTGATCTTGCGTACTTGGTAGAGCTAGGACTAATCTCCCTCAAAAAGAACTAGAAAACAAAAGGCTGGCATACTGAAAGGGGAATTATGAGGGGATTAGAAGTTTCCTAAGGGATATACTATGGGACACAGACCTCAGAGCTAAGTCGGTACAAGACATGATGGACTATGTCATCCAAAAGTGTCAGGAGGCAGTAAACAGGTTTATCCCGGCCCAAAGGGAAAAATCCGAGAAGCAAAGAAGAATCCATGGTTTAACAGGACATGTATGGAAGCAAAGGTACTGAACAAAAGGGCGTGGAGGAACTTCCGAAATAACAGAACACAGAAAGCAGAGAGAGATACCAGAAAACCAGGAATGAGTATGTTAGTGTGAGAAGGAAGCAGAGAAAATTATGAAAATGATATAGCAAACAAAGCGAAGACCGATCCAAAGCTACTCCATAGTCACATCAGGAGGAAAACAACAGTGAAAGAACAGGTAATGAAACTTAGAACAGGCGAGGACAGGTATACAGAAAATGACAAAGAGGTGTGTGAGGAACTCAACAAAAGGTTCCAGATGGTCTTCACAATAGAACATGGAGAGATCACTGCGCTAGGAGAGGGGGCAGTAAACCAGGCGGCCTTGGAAGGGTTCGAAATTACGAGAAATGAGATCAAGAGACACCTGTTGGATCTGGATGTGAGAAAGGCTGTTGGTCCAGACGGGATCTCACCATGGGAATTGAAAGAGTGTGCAGAGGCACTCTGCTTGCCACTCTCAATAGTGTATAGTAGGTCACTGGAGACGGGAGACCTACCAGAAATGTGGAAAGCGGCTAATGTGGTCCCAATATACAAAAAGGGTGACAGACAAGAGGCACTGAACTACAGGCCAGTGTCCTTAACTTGTATACCATGCAAGGTGATGGAGAAGATCGTGAGAAAAAACTCTGGTAACACATCTGGAGAGAAGGGACTTCGTGACAAATCGCCAACATGGGTTCAGGGAGGGTAAATCTTGCCTTACAGGCTTAATAGAATTCTACGATCAGGTGACAAAGATTAAGGAAGAAAAAGAAGGCTGGGCAGACTGCATTTTTTGGACTGTCGGAAAGCCTTTGATACAGTCTCCTATAAGAGGCTAGTTCATAAGCTGGAGAGACAGGCAGGAGTAACTGGTAAAGTGCTCCAGTGGATAAGGGAATACCTAAGCAATAGGAAGCAAAGAGTTACAGTGAGGGGTGAGACCTTCGATTGGCGTTAAGTCACCAGTGGAGTCCCACAGGGCTCTGTACTCGGCTCTATCCTGTTTTTGATAAACGTAAACGATCTCCCGGAGGGTATAGAGTCATTCCTCTCAGTGTTTACTGACGATGCCAAAATAATGAAAAGGATTAAGACAGAGGAGGACTGCTTGAGACTTCAAGAAGACCTAGACAAACTAAAGGAATGGTGGAACAAATGGTTGTTAGAGTTTAACCCAAGCAAATGTAATGTAATGAAGATAAATGTAGGGAGCAGGAGGCCAGTTACAAGGTATCATTTGGGAAATAAAATTCTTCAAGAGTCAGAGAGAGAAAGACCTGGGGGTTAATATCACGCCAGACCTGTCCCCTGAAGCCCACATCAAGAGGATAACATCAGCAGCATATGCCAGGTTGGCTAACATAAAAACGGCATTTAGACACTTGTGCAAGGAATCATTCAGAACTTTGTATACCACTTATGTCAGACCAATCCTGGAGTATGCAGCCCCAGCGTGGAGTCCATATCTAGTAAAGCATAAGACCAAACTGGAAAAAGTTCAAAGGTTTGCCACCAGACTAGTACCCGAGCTAAGAGGTATGAGCTACGAGGAGAGACTGTGGGAATTAAACCTCACGTCGCTAGAAGACAGAAGAGTTAGGGGGGGATATGATCACCACGTACAAGATTCTCAGAGGAATTGACAGAGTTGATAAAGACAGGCTGTTTAACACAAGAGGCACACGCACTAGGGGACACAGGTGGAAACTGAGTGCCCAAATGAGCCACAGAGATATTAGAAAGAATTAATTTTAGTGTCAGAGTGGTTGACAAATGGAATGCATTAGGAAGTGATGTGGTGGAGGCTGACTCCATACACAGTTTCAAATGTAGATATGATAGAGCCCAATAGGCTCAGGAACCTGCACACCTGTTGGTTGACGGTTGAGAGGCGGGACCAAAGAGCCAGAGCTCAACCCCCGCAAGCACAAATAGGTGAGTACAAATAGGTGAGTTCACACCTCCCGGAAACTCCCTCACTACTCTCCCTCTATACACGCCCCCCCCCACACACACACACTCCTCCCGGACACTCCCTCACTACTCTCCCTCTACACACTCCCCCCCTCCTCACATTCCTCCTGGACACTCCCTCACTTCTCTCCCTCTACACACTCCCCCCCCCACCTCACACTCCTCCCGGACACTCCCTCACTACTCTTCCTCTGTACACTCCCCCCCCCCCTTACACTCCTCCTGGACACTCCCTCACTACTCTCCCTCTATACACTCCCCCCCCTCACACTCCTCCTGGATATTCCCTCACTACTTTCCCTCTATACACCCCCCCCCCTCACACTCCTCCCTCCCGGACACTCCCTCACTACTCTTCCTCTATACACTCCCCCCCTCACTACTCTCCCTCTACACACTCCCCTCCCCTCACACACCTCCCGGACACTCCCTCACTACTCTCCCTCTATACCCTCCCCCCCCTCACACACCTCCCGGACACTGCCTCACTACTCTCCCTTGTAACGGTTCTATTGTTACGTAAAGTATGGTGACAATAAACACAAACACTAAGACAATATATATATTTAGTCGAGTATACAGAAGTATGCAGATGATATTTTGGCGAGCAATGGTGTGAGTTGAGCGCACTGAGAGTCGCTACAGTATCTCGCAAGTGTCTGTTCTAGACCACACCTGAAAGTTGACTAGTTATTATTCGCTACTCTGCTGTTTATATGCTCGGCCAACAACTCGTTGCCCGAGGTGCTGTCCAAAAGTTGACAGGAATATTAACTGGAAGTAGGGAAAGGTTTGAGTTCCATAATTAGTACTAAGAAGACCTTTGCTTCTCTCATTAGACTAATGCGTTTGGAGCGACTATATTATTGGGATAATCTACTCACTACAGAACTCCCCCTCCCAGGGGGTGAAAGGGAAAAACACTTGATCAAGGAACCTAGCTGGTTGGCGAATTGTACGCCCTGCTCGTGTTATATAACCCTCAAAGTTAACTATCTCCTCTTCGCTGATGTCATCTAACTGGGGTCGTAGGGTGGGACGTCGCACAGGATCGTCCGTCGTCGTAGGATCAGGTGGTGGTGCAGGTGGTAACTGGGGTTGTAGGGTGGGAGGTCGTACAGGGTCGTCCGTTGTCGTAGGTGGCGGTGCTGCTGGTAACTGTGGTCGAAAAGTGAACGGCGTAGACGGCGGATGTGTCTCTGGAATTGGACGCTTCTCGGTTGCCCTGGCGAGTGGTCGTTTGCCACTGCGGGGTGACTACATACTCGTCTCAGTATGGGGACTTACGTGCCGCCACTGCGGAGGAAGGAGTCGGCAGGGCTGACGTTCACCTGTAAAGTGGACATTGGAGTCATCAGCAATACGTTGTTTGATGTAATGAAAGTGAAGGTGGAAGATCTTGTGGGTTTGCAGATCATTAGCGAGGACAGAGTGGTGGTGAAGTTCGCCGAGAATTGCTTGTTCAGGCAGTTTATTGAACAGTATGAGGATCGGGAGGTGCGGCTGAGCAACGGTCGAGGCTCTGTGAGGGTGGCGAATTTGAGTGTGGAGTATACGTACGTATCGATTACAAATGCTCCAATTGAAATGTCAGAAGATCTTCTCCGTCGGGCGCTTGCCAGGTATGGGCGTGTCGACTTTATTCGTGTGTGTAGGCACACGTCTGGAGCCGTCAAAGGACTCATGAATGGTTACAGGACGGCAAAAGTGGTCCTTCGTGGGAATGTGCCTTCCTCACTTTCGATTGCTGGCTATACGGTCGGCTTCTTCTACCGGGGACAAACTCGGATATGTTTCAAGTGTGGTCATGTTGGCCATATGGCTGCTGCCTGCACCACCAGGATGGATGACCGGGTTAATCTGTTCAATGAAAATGATTTTCCTCCTTTGCATGAGCAAGAAGATCTGTCAGTTTTGAGCAGTGCCCCTTGTATGGGACCGGATGCAGTGGTGGATGGCGCAAATCTGGGTCCCAAGAGTGCTGCTTCAGTGGTATCTCCTGGTGAGGATGACATCCGTACTGCTGTAGCGTCTCCTGAAAGGTCTAGTGGGAATGTCGATCTCCCTACAAGCCCGTGCGTGCCCGTGCAGACCAGCTCCGAAGGCGAGTGTGCTGTGGTGCCTCCCTGCTCTGGTGAGGTGGTAGATGCAGTGGTGGGCATTTCATCGGTGGATGGGTGCTCCAATGCTGAGTCGTTTGGTGTGCATCGGAACCCGCAGCAAGTACTCAGTGATGGTGTTGATATGGCTCAGTCTGCTGCTCGAACAACTGAGGTGGTGGCAGAAGTGCATATGGAGGATGTACATGCTCCTAGTCGCGATTCTGGATGACGTGAGGCAGATTGCCTGTTGCCTGTTGGCGCTGGGCAGCACAGTATGAAGCGGCGGAAATTTGGAGGTTCTCTTCAGAACATCCTAGATGCACGGAGGAGGTTGGAAGACGGCACCCCCCCCCCCTTCCCTGACGGCTGTGCGGTGTGATCCTATGGTTCCGTCCGACTCGGATATTCCGCCTTCTGGTGGGGGCGTGTCTGTGATGGATACTGGAGTCCCTACAATTCGCGGGAGTGATCCACCACCTGGTGGTACACAGAATGTGGATTGGTGGGATATTGTGAAAGGGGTCCAGGAAGAGTCGGTAGGGGGAGATTTGGTGGTAAAGCTCCAGAAAAGTTCTCTGGGTAAGCTTGCCGAAGTGGCTCCCACTCCAGTAGTTTTGGGAGATGGGGTTGAGGGCTCTTCTGTTGAGATGCTACCCTGCTGGGCGATGCTACCCTGGGATGTAGTGGTAGTGTTGTGTGAATGTGGTTTTCTCTGTTAATTTTTTCTCAATGGATGTGTGGATGAAATGTGCGACATTGAACGTTAATGGGCTGAATTGCCATTTGAAGCAACGTCAGCTTGTGTTGGTGGCCCGCTATCACAAGTTGGATGTTATATTTATTCAGGAGCATAATGTTAAGTGTATGGACCGACTGGAGGTGTTGTTGGATTATTTCGAGGTGTTGCGAACCCTCCTGTGTTATCAAAGGGTGGCACGATGATTTTGTTGGCAAAGAGGGCGAGCATGGGGATAGTGAGTTCGGAAATGGATGACTGTGGTAATGTGATTTTGGCGCATGTGTCGTTTATGGGTTCCGTGATTCCCTTGCTGAATGTGTATGCGCCCTCAGGAACGCATAGGCGAGCTGAGAGGGAGGAGTTGTTCCCGGATGGTTTGCTTTATTTTTTACGGAATGACACGAGAAGGATGATTTTTGGTGGTGACTTTAATTGTGTAATTTCAGTCCGGGACTGTAGCACTCGTGCTCAGGCGTCTGTCTCTCCTGCTTTAGTTAGAACGTTGCAATCTATGCACTTCCGTGATACCTGTTTCCTGGCGGGTGGTGTCCCGGCCTATACCTTTGTTATTAGGGATTATGGCTCTCGCCTTGATCGCGTGTATGTGCACAAATCTTATGGTCAGGTCCGCTCTTGGGCCACTGTTCCGGTCTGTTTTTCGGACCATAGTATGGTGGTGGTGGGCGTTGTTGTCAATGATCAGGTGCGGTTGGGTAGGGGTTGGTGGAAGCTAAATTGTGGTTTGCGTAGATACCCGTTGGTGGTGAAGGAATTTGGTGTGATGTGGAGAGCGCTAGTGCTGCGGAAAGTTGATTTTGTGTCTATGCTAGATTGGTGGGACTGGTGTAAGGTGGAGTGCAAACGTTTCTTTGTTCGTTTCTCGAAGCGTCTTGCAGCGGAACGGTATGGTCTTTTGAATTTGTTGCAAGCTCGATTGCGTCAGCTTTATGGGCTCATGGACCAGGGTTTGGATAGGTATGATGAGATTGTATTGCTGAAGAGACGGATAAATGGGTTGCGGGAGGAAGTGGCTCAGGGTATCCATATCCGTCTATTGACATCTGAGCGTGTAGAGGGTGAGAAAGTCTCTGCCCACTTATTGGGTAAGGTTAAGTCCCCTAGGTACTCTACCGTTATGACTGGTATTCGTAGGGTAGATGGAACGGTCCTCACTAATACTGATGGGTTGGTGTGTTACGTTCGGGAAGAGTTGGAGGGTTTGTATAGGAAGGTAGAGTGTATGTCGGCTGATTGTGAGCATTTTCTTAGTTTTTGCCAGGATGTGTTGTCTGTTGAGGACAATGTGCCATTACTGAGAGAGTTTACGGATAGGGAGATTTGGGAGGTGGTTCGGGGGTTAGCGAATGGGAAGGCGCCTGGGTCTGATGGGTTGCCTGTGGAATTTTATAAGTGTTTATGGGGGGTGATTGGGTCGGACTTCTCAGAGGTGGTGCGGTATAGCCTGAGGCATGGTGTTATTAGTGATACCTGGTTACCTGGTTGATGGGGTTCTGGGAGTTCTTCTACTCCCCAAGCCCGGCCCGAGGCCAGGCTCGACTTGTGAGAGTTTGGTCCACCAGGCTGTTGCTTGGAGCGGCCCGCAGGCCCACATACCCACCACAGCCCGGTTGGTCCGGCACTCCTTGGAGGAATAAATCTAGTTTCCTCTTGAAAATGTCCACGGTTGTTCCGGCAATATTTCTTATGCTTGCTGGGAGGACGTTGAACAACCGCGGACCTCTGATGTTTATACAGTGTTCTCTGATTGTGCCTATGGCACCTCTTCTCTTCACTGGTTCTATTCTACATTTTCTTCCATGTCGTTCACTCCAGTACGTTGTTATTTTACTGTGTAGATTTGGTACCTCCAGTATCTTCCAGGTGTATATTATTTGATATCTCTCTCGTCTTCTTTCTAGTGAGTACATTTGGAGGGCTTTGAGACGATCCCAATAATTTAGGTGCTTTATTGCGTCTATGCGTGCCGTATATGTTCTCTGTATTCCCTCTATTTCAGCAATCTCTCCTGCTCTGAAGGGGGAAGTGAGTACTGAGCAGTACTCAAGACGGGACAACACAAGTGACTTGAAGAGTACAACCATTGTGATGGGATCCCTGGATTTGAAAGTTCTCATAATCCATCCTATCATTTTTCTGGCTGTCGCAATATTTGCTTGGTTATGCTCCTTAAACGTTAGGTCGTCAGACATTATTATTCCCAAATCCTTTACATGATGTTTTCCTACTATGGGTACATTTAATTGTGTTTTGTACTCTGCATTATGTTTAAGGTCCTCATTTTTACCGTACCTGAGTACCTGGAATTTATCACTGTTAAACATCATGTTATTTTCTGATGCCCAGTCGAAAACATTATTAATATCAGCTTGACGTTTTTCAATGTCCTCAGCCGAGGTAATTTTCATACTGATTTTTGTGTCATCTGCAAAGGATGATACGAAGCTGTGACTTGTATTTTTGTCTATATCTGATATGAGAATAAGGAAAAGCAGGCAGTGCAAGGACTGTACCCTGAGGTACAGAGCTTTTCACTGCACTTGGACTAGATTTTATATGGTTGACAGTTACTCGCTGAGTCCTGTTTGACAGAAAACTGAAGTATCCAGCGTCCTACTTTACCGGTTATTCCCATTGACTTCATTTTGTGTGCTATCACGCCATGGTTACAATTATCGAAAGCCTTTGTGAAGTCCGTGTATATCACATCAGCATTCTGTTTATCTTCCAATGCCTCAGTGACTTTGTCGTAGTGCTCAAGTAGCTGTGAGAGGCACGATCTTCCCGCTCGAAATCCTTGTTGGCCTGGGTTGTGAAGGTCATTGGTCTCCATGAAATTGGTGACTTGACTCCTAATCACTCTCTCAAATACTTTTATGATGTGCGATGTTAGTGCAACTGGTCTATAATTTTTTGCCAATGCTTTGCTCCCTCCCTTGTGTAGAGGGGCTATGTCTGCTACTTTAAGTGCATCTGGTATCTCCCCCGTGTCCAAGCTCTTCCTCCACACTATACTGAGTGTCTGTGCTACCGGCACTTTGCATTTCTTTATAAATATTGAATTCCATGAGTCTGGACCTGGGGCCGAGTGCATGGGCATGTTTTCAATTTCTTTTTCAAAATTTAGTGCGCTCGTGTTTATATCAATTATATTTACAGGGGTTTGAGTATCCAGCATAAAGAAATTGTCTGGATCTTCCACCTTCATGTTGTTTATTGGAGTGCTAAACATGTCCTCATACTACTTTTTTAGGATTTCACTAATTTCTTTGCCGTCCTCCGTGTATGAACCTTCACTTGTACGAATAGGTCCAATACTGGCAGTGGTTTTTGCTTTTGATTTCGCATATGAGAAGAAATATTTTGGATTTTTCTTTATTTCTTGAATTGCTTTCTGTTCTAACTGCCTTTCTTCAGTTTCATATGAGTGTTTCAATTTCCGCTCGATTTCTTCAATCTCCCTATTTAAATTATTCCTTCTTTGACGGGAAATTCGTGTCTGCATAAGCAGTTCCGTTATTTTTTTCCTGCGTTTATAGTGTCGTCTGCGTTCTCTTTCTACGTTAGATCTCTTTCTGGCTTTCCTCAAAGGAACATGTTTCAGACAGACTTGATACGCTTCTGAAGTCAGTTTTTCTATTCCTTCTGTAGGACTTGTATTATTTAGAACAGTTCCCCATGGAATGTTTGTAAGTTCCCTGTTTATTATCTCCCAGTCTATCCTTTTATTATTAAAATTGAATTTACTGAATAGCCCCTCTCGCTTTTTCAACGTTTTAGGTCTATTCTGAGTATTGATGGTCGTTTGCACTTCAATGATCTTGTGATCTGAGTATGTGGTATCTGATATCGTAATGTCTCTGATAATGTCTTCATTGTTCGTAAAGACCAGATCTAGAATATTTTCATTTCTCGTTGGCTCCGATATCTGCTGATTGAGTAAAAATTTGTCACAGAATCTAAGTAGTTCTCTAATCTGTGGTTGGTTAGGTCCTGATAGATTTCCTGGTATAATATTATTGTTTGCTATTTTCCACCTGAGACTAGGCAAGTTGAAGTCACCTAGGAAGATAATATCAGGTATCGGGTTCTCCAAATTATCAAGGCTATTCTCTATTTTGCTTATCTGTTCTGTGAATTCCTCAGCCGTTGCATCTGGCGGTTTGTATATTAGTATAATCACTAAATTTATTTTCTTATTTTTAATCCCAGTACCTCTACCACCTCATTTGTAACGTTTAGGAGCTCCGAGCATACAAGGTCTTCCCTAATATACAGACCCACTCCTCCATGTGACCTAATTTTCCTATCACACCTGTATAGGTTATATCCTGGAATCCAGATCTCACTGTCCAACAATTCCCCTGCATGGGTTTCTGTGAAAGCTCCAAATATTGCATTTGACTCCGTGAGGAGGCCATTTATGAACTGTACTTTGTTGTTTGTTCTTGTTTTCAGTCCTTGTATGTTGGCAAAGATGAATGAGGTTACTCTATTAGTGATAGTTTGAATGGGAGATTTTTTCGGCAAGTCCATTATTCGTGGACATAATGAGTTTGTTCTGACCAGTACTGATTGTTGTAGGGCAGTTTTCTGTCGTAGTTGTAGTTCCCTTTCGGTGGGTAATTGTATCTGTAATTCTGGAATGCAAGTGGATCTGGCATCCAGTTTCATACACTCTCCATGCTGCTCCTTATGAATTCTCTGCTGGTCTGGTATAAAAAATTTATAGAGTTTCCTCCAAATTCATTATCCTGCTTGCCACTCTTTATGTAGCGTTCCGTGCCTTTCACGTGAAAGTGTGGGCAGCTAAGGTCATAGCATTTTCTGTCCTCCAGTGAGGTTTGGCACATGTCAGGATGGAAAAACCTACATATTGATCCAAATCGACACTCACCTTTCCTAAGCATATTTAAACATTTTTTGGGATGTTGGTAACTGCATTCTAATCCTTTCTTATTACCAGCATATCTATGTCTGCATATGCCCTTTGCATAAAATTTGCATAAGTCTGTCCTTCTGTTCTGAATTGCTCTATCGGGAACCGTCGTAGTGTCTGTACCTATCGAGCAGTCAGTGCTGTCTGGTACACTTTCTAGTTTACTGTCATCTACATCCTGGCCTACTGAGTCAGAGTTTACAACTTCCTGAGTTTCAGCCTCAGTTTCATCCCTGACTATAGCCTCTGCCCCTTGTATATTAGAATTGTTGTTCCTTTCCCACTCCTTCTGGATGGCTGGTAGGCTTCCAATGAATGATGTTTTCCGATCATGCGTCATGTTATCTAGAAGGTTTTTTAGGATATTCCAAGCTGGCAGGTCATTTTTACACACCCAGAGCAAGTGGCCAGCTCTCAGTGCCGTAGTGTTACTCACTCCTGTACAAGCCGAATGGAATCTAGTCTTACAGGTATAACATTCAATTCCCGTTACCTTCGTCTATAAGAAGTTGTTACAGTGGCCACAAATTTGTTTATTTACTCCCATTTTGCCTTGTTTTGTTGTATATATCTATATATTTATAATATTATATGTATATTGTATATTTGTAAAATATATATGTATATATATTTATATGTTTAATATTTATAATACTATATGTATACCGTATATTAGTAATATTATGTATGTTATTTTGTTCAAACTTTATGGCAGGTACTTAGCGTAGGGTAGCGAAGCTGGTCCCCCGGTCGGTACAGGTGACCTCTTGTTGTCCCAGGTTGATGTCACCAGTTTCCAGTTACTCGATTTATAACCACTGATGCCGCCTCTTGCCACTATTCTATATTTCTAGTATTCTATATTTATAATATTCACTTCCAACTTATATGTTGTTGTGATACCCGTTCCAAATCACTGTTCCACGAATCACCGTTCACTATTTTTTTGTTTTTTTTTCCTAATACACGCATGTACACAAAGCCTCGTTCACTGGCTCACACGTGTCTCCCGTTTATTCTCTATTTAACACAAAGTTCTATTGTTAATGACTATTTTCAATTTTCCAGCGGGTCTCTATGCACTTTGTTATGACTGTAATCAGTAATCCACGGCAGTAGTCCTACGAATCCCTGTTAATGTCACAATTTTAACGGAGCGCGCACGGTACGTCTACCCCCTCCCTCGACCTCGACCTGTTGCTGTTGATTGCGTTTCTATTGTCAGTGGGTCACAGTCTTTTGGTATTATTCGTCTCCTGCCGAAATCTGGGGATGTGCAGCTGCTCACAAATTGGAGACCGTTGTCTCTCCTGAACCAGGATTATAAAATTCTTTCCAAGGTACTGGCGAATAGGCTTCGGTCGGTTTTGGGGAAGTGTATTTCACCGGGGCAGTTTTGTGGTGTTCCGGGTAGGTCGATTGTTTACTGCAATAATTTGATGAGGGGTGTGATTTATTGTCTTTCGGATAATGTTGTTCCATCGGCCATGGTAAATTTAGATTGGTCCAAGGCTTTTGATAGGGTGGATATGAGTTTTGTGTTTCAGGTGATGGAGAAGGTTGGGATTGGGCCGCAGTTTGTCTCTTGGGTCAGAATGCTGTATAGGGGATGCAAGAGTAGTGTTTGTATTAACGGGGTGTTGAGTGCCCCCTTTTTCCTTGGGAGGTCGGTCAGGCAAGGTTGCCCCCTTTCTATGATCCTGTTTATTCTGTTTCAGGAACCTCTGTATATGGCTTTGCGGTCCCATCATTCTCTTGTGCGGCCACGTCTCCCGAATGGTTTGCTGGTACCCGTTGTAGGGTATGCGGACGACACGACTGTGTTTGTCTCCACAGAGGAGTCAGTTCTTGTGGTGCAGGATGTACTGGCTCGGTTTCATCTTGCGACGGGGGCAGTGCTAAATCGAGAGAAATCTTGTATGATGGGGCTTGGTGCCTGGGCTTCTCGGCCTTCGTGGGGGGGTTCATGGTTCCCGGTTGTGGACTCGATTCAGACTCTTGGCATCCGGTGGTGTAAAACGTATGCAATGTCCTTGCAGGTGAATTGGGAGGCAGTCTCTAGAAGAGTTTTGGGTTCAATTTCATGTTTGTATGGGAGGAGGTTGACTTTGTTTCAGAGGGGGCTGCTACTTAACTGCAAGGTTCTGTCCAAAGTTTGGTACATGGCTCATACCTTTCCGTTGAGTCGGCAGTTTGCATTGGCCATTAATAAGGGGATTTTTCGATACTTGTGGGGTGGGAGGTATTGTCCGATACGTAGGTCTACGCTTTGTTTGTCTAAATTGAGAGGCGGGATTGGATTGTTCGATGTATACTATAAGGCGTTGGCGATATTTTTTGTCTCGTTTAGGAAGGGGCTCTTGGAGGGGGACGGTGTGTTCTCTCTGGGGTTATATTATTGTACGATGCGTGTAAATTCTCTGTTGAGGTTACCCTTGTGTAAAGAGATTGCGTTTCTATCGCCTCCCTTTTATACTTGTGCGATTGATGTCCTCCGGAGGCTTTGTCGTGTGGAGGGGTTCTTGTTTTTTGCGTGTCGGAGGGTGTATGAGGAATTGCGTCCTTTTATCGCCCCTGCTGTGGAAAACTCGTTTCCTCTTTTTGATTGGATGGTGGTGTGGCAATCGCTCCATTTGAAGTTTCTAGCTCCGTCGCAGAGGGAATTCCTGTACCGGTATTTACACGAGTCGCTTGCGACTAACGAGCGGCTGCTGAGGTTGGGGATTAAGGATAGTGCTGGGTGTGACCTTTGTGGGGGGCTGGAGACTGCGTTTCATGTGTTTCATTTTTGCCCAGGCCGGGCGAGGTTGGTGGACTGGTTGAATCGGACGCTTGTGCGTTTTTGCAGGTCAGTGTACCGTATTTCCCCTTTACGTTTATTGATGTTTGATGTTCAGGCTCCTTGTAGGAGGGCCCGCAATACTGTGCTTTTGGTTCTATCGGATTATCTTTATTGTGTGTGGGTTGGGAGGCGGGAGAGGTATACAGTAGATAGAATGTTGGGGTTTTTGGAAGGTCGGTTACGTTACTCGAAATGGGAATTACGTTGGTTGCTTGGGGAAAGGTTGGGGGACCATTTTACTGATACTTATGTTCGTTATGGGTAGTATATGACATTTTTTTTTGGGGGGGGGGGTACTGGGATTGTAGTTTGCTTTCGTTTTGTGGGTTTGCTTGTACTATACTCTTCAGGTGGCGGCTGTTAGTGTTCTGGGTTCCGTTTTGTTTTGATGTTGGTTGTTGGCAGGCTGTCCATGTGGGATTAATCTCCATTTGTGCGAGTGTGTGTGTGTGCTGGGTTTGTGCGCGACATGACCTGTTGTCCGTATGTCTTCCTTTCTTCTTGTGATGGGTTTGTGGGACGGCACTGTGTGTGTCACTGCAAGCACTATGATGGTATTGTGGCTGGGGTACCATACGGATGTTTGTGGTGCTATGATTTGAGACAGTTTGGGTGTGTATGAGTTTGTTTGAGGTATGGTTTCCTGGATTCCTTACATGACCTGTCCCTATGTTGTGCTTCCCTGTTTTCCTGGTTTCTGGGTGGTACAGGTTGCTGAGGGATGTGTATGTGTATTTTAAGGGGTGCTGTGACCCCTCCTGTTACACTGTTTCCGGTTGAGGGGACTTTGGTATATAGTTAACTAGTTTTATTTACTGGTTTTATTCATGCTATCTCCGGGTTCGGAGTGTAATGTGTGTTTCATTTTGGATTCTTAGGTCCTATTTCTTATGCCCTGCCATAGTACATATGTGGCCTTTGACAAATCATGTGTTCTGTTTTCCTTGAGTGAGTACCTTCTCATTTGTGCATTTCTTCTGTTACCTTTATACTATTCGTGTCCTAGGTTTGGGTGGTGTGAGTTAGCTCTGTATTTGCTAGGGTTTGAATGTATATTTATTTAATGACTTTATATGGAAAAGGAAAACAAAACTATATGTGTATGTATATATATGTATGTGTATATATATATGTTTGTGTTGGCTGTTGCGTGTTGTAACTGAACTGTGTGCTTTAAAACTGAGTAATTTGCTTTGTATTCGTTTACGCTGTTTTACATTGTTAATTTATTACTGTCATTTTTGTACATTGCTTTTCTTTCTTTTATGCATTTTTTGTAATTGGTCTTTGTTTTTGTATTATGTGTCCGGCCTTTTGGTCTGTATGCCTTAGGTGTGTTGTTTAGTGGGGCGTTTTAGGACATGTTTTCGTTGGGTAAAATGCTACTAATGTTTTCAAGTGTTTTATGGGTTTTGTACATGGTTAAGTGGATAGATATATGCTTTCCCCTTGTGTTGAGTTCATTTATGTTCCCCATCATACGCCTTTATTCGTCAGTACTGTAATTTTCCTTCTGTGCTGAGGGATGGGTAGTTTAATCACCTGTTTTGTGTTGATTGTTTCAATTTTCTTATGAGCCATGTGTGTGCTATCCAACTCACTGTGTAATGGTGCTTTGGTAACTGTTTTTATATTGTATTTATGTGTTTTATAAATAAAAGAGAGAGAAAAAAAAGATATGTCTCTGGAGGGATGTCTGGGGCAGCGTCACAGTTAGTTTAGTTCATTTATTATGCACCCCATACCCATCTTGTGGGCGGTAGTGGAAAGGGTTACAGAGGAACATAATGGGCTCAGGGACTGAACCCCACAATTCATTTAGCTAAGCAAGTTACAATCTTGATGAGCTATTTACAAAATTCAATATAAGTCGTCACATCAACAATGGGTTCGAGATCAACCTCAAGTACAGGTTCTAAATTAAGCAACTGACATATGTGGAGAGCTAGTGTCACAAATTATATGTTTGTCCTGCACACCGCCCCCCATCCAGTGGGCAGCGGTGGATAGGTTACAATCACTTAGTTACTACCTACAGTTAGCAAACAGGGGATATTTAGCTAAAATTTCTGGTAGCAGATCATTTTGAATGAAATATTTACACATCGCTGGAACATTGGTTATAGAATTGTCTCTAAATTCACTCATCTTTTCGCACTCCATCACATAGTGACGGAGGGTGTGCGAATAAATTTGTTGACACAGTTTACATTTGGTCAGGTCTACATCGGCAGATAATGAGAATTCCCAGAGATACTTGTAACCGAGACTAAGCCGAGCACAGTGTGCTGGTTTAAGGCGATCCCTTTGTGTGTATTTTACCTCAATAAACTTATTTCAATTTCATTTTCAATTTCAATTTCAATTTCAAGGCGATCGATGGAGATGTTTACCCGCTGTCCTCGGCGTTCAATGGTGAAGAACTTCGGTGTTCGAGAAACCACTTTAAATGGTCCTTCGTAAGGTGACTGTAGAGGGCGTCGAACAGCGTCGACTCTTACAAACACGTGTTCAGTTGTGTGGAGCTCATGAGGCACATATGTAGCACGAGTTGTCGGTTGGCGTGGTGGTGTAGGCCGAATGCTTGCCATGGCCGCCTGTAATTTCTGGACAAAAGTGGGGTCTGGGGGTGTGATGAGTGACGTCGGGGTGAAGAATTCGCCCGGAAGCCGCAGACTAGATCCGTATATTAAGTCTGCTACCGAGAATCCACTGCCCTCCTTCGTGGCTGAACGAATGCCAAGCAAGACTAATGGAAGGTTGTCGATCCAATCATCAGGGCGTGCTTGAGCTCTTAAAGCGGCTTTTAGTTGTCTATAAAAGCGTTCTACCTTTCCGTTTGACACAGGGTGATATGCTGTGGTTCGGTTGTGTGTGGTGCCGAGGAATTCCATAAGTTCCTTCCATAATTATGATTCGAACTGATTCGAACTGTCGTCCTTGGTCGGTGATCATGACAGAGGGGCTGCCAAAACGAGCGACCCATCCATAGAGGAAAGCCTGGACCACTGACTCAGCTGAGATGTTGATTAATGGGATTGCTTCCGGCCATCTGGAGAATCGATCGAGGCAGGTGAGTAGATAAGAATATCCTCTTGCCGACGGTAATGGTCCAACGATGTCTACATGCACCACCTGGAAACGGTCAGAAGGTAACGGGAACTGTTGAAGAGGGATCTTTGTGTATCTCGCAAGTGTCTGTTCTAGACCATGCTTGAAAGTAGACTAGTTATTATTCGATGATTGATGAAGATTAAGCCACCCAAAAGGTGGCACGGGCATGAATAGCCCGTAAGTGGTGGCCCTTTTGAGCCATTACCAGTATCAAGAGCTGATACTGGAGATCTGTGGAGGTGCGACTGCACCCTGTGTGACGAGAGATATTTCCCGTGAGTTATTGTTTGCTACTCTGCTGCTTATATGCTCGGGCAACACCTCACCGTTCTCCAAAGGTTAACAGGAATATTAACTGGAAGTAGGGAAAGGTTTGAGTTCCATAATTAGTACTAAGAAGACTTTTGCTTCTCTCATTAGGCTAATGCGTTTGGAGCTAGTATATTATTGGGATAATCTACTCGCTACATCCTCTACACACTCCCCCCTCCACACACACCTCTGGACACTCCCTCCCTTCTCTCCCTCTACACCCCCCCCCCTCACACACCTCTCGGAGACTCCCTCACTACTCTCCTTCTACACACTCCCCCCTCACACACCTCCCGGACACTTCCTCACTACTCTCCCTCTACACACTCCCCCCCTCACACACCTCCCGGGTACTCCCTCACTACTCTCCCTCTACACACTCCCCCCTCACACACCTCCCGGACACTCCCTCTACACACTTCCCCCTAACACTCCTCCCGGACACTCCCTCACTACTATCCCTCTACACACTTCCCTCTCACACACATCCCGGACACTCCCTCATTACTCTCCCTCTACACACTCCCCCTAACACTCCTCCTGGACACTCCCTCACTACTCTACTACTCTCCCTTTAATGTTCATAGATCATCAGTGGTAGATTTCCAGTTATTACCTATCACCAGGCACCAACCCTTTCTCACGTACCATAGTAAGTCTCACAGTACCCGTCCCATTACCGTAGAGAGCATAAGGGTCCCTTTGCTCAAATTTTAAAGTTGTTGTTGTTGTTGATTTAGGGGCGACGACGATCGTGGGATCGGATGCGCCCCGGCGTACCCGTTAAGGGTGAATCGCGAAGCCCGGCATGGTGAGACGCCAAGCCAAATCGGAAAACGAGTGACGCCAATCACTAGAAACTAATATGCCAAACGGCAAATAAACGCACAGACGGGCAGATGATTGGAGAGCCCCAGGAGTCCTGCAGGGTGACAAGCACCGGCCCCGCTCCACACAGAGAACACCAGGTACCAAAACCAAAACTCGGCCCCAACTAAAACGAAAAAAGTCATCCAGTGTCCTCCGGCAGAGCAGAAGCCGGCCGCCCACCACGACACACACCAGGAGCCCACCAAGAACCGCCAACCCCCGGCACCTCTCGGCCAAGCCGGCCCCCGAACACCGTCACCCCGCCGGGAGAACCAATCAGTACACGTCAAAAAAATCTATCAACAATCCTGTGACTCAAGGCGATATGTGCGCCAGGCGTCGTACAATCGGACCGCTGAAAAGGGATGCCAAACGGCAGTAGCAAAGCCAAAACGCGAAAACAAGACGTGATCAGGCGGCTCCCAGGCGGAGGTGTCCAGACGTCCGCTCGGCTTCAAGGTTGAACCAGGAGTCCTCAAATTTTAAAGGATAATTGTATTTTTCAAGTCCCACTTCTGATGTGAAATGTACATACTATTTTCCATGTTCTTTTAATATCATGCATCAGCTACATCCAATTGAAGACTCATAGTTTTGTTTTGAGAAATCTTGGTAGTTCTCAGTAAATTATAATAAGCACTATAAATTATTACATAATTTAACAGTCTCCGTGGTGTAGTGGTAAGACACTTGCCTGGCGTTCCGCGAGCGCTATGTCATGGGTTCGTATCCTGGCCGGGGAGGATTTACTGGGCGCAAATCCTTAACTGTAGCCTCTGTTTAACGCAACAGTAAAATGTGTACTAGGATGAAAAAAAACGATTCTTCGCGGCGGGCATCGTATTCCAGGGACCTGCCCGAAACGCTACGCGTACTAGTGGCTGTACAAGAATGCAACAACTCTTGTATATATCTAAAAAAAAAAACATATAATAATGGTGCTTTCGGCAATAAATTTGATATACTTTAGTGTGTGCCTTAAAATATTAAAGAGAATGTACCGTAGGAACGTCAACAGAAAACGAAGTTACCGTAGAATGTTTATGTGGGTACACTACTGCAAACAGGATAGACTGTTTACAGTCCATCCATATCAAATTTACAGGGTGCACTGCAGCCCGCAGGGTGGGTACGGGGTCAACTGCCCCATGTCGGATTAGGAAGCGGTCCACTAGCACCCGTAGGATGGGTATGGGGCTCACAACTGCCCATAGGACGGGTATGGGGCTCACAACTGGCCACAGGATGGGTATGGGTTCCACTACCTCCACTACGATTGATATTTAGTCCAATACCAACTGTAGGATGGGAATGGGGCTCACTATATACCGCCAACAGGATGAGTATGTGGTCCACTACCGGCTACAGAATGAGTATTGGGTCCGCTACCGCCCACAGGATTGGAATAGGGTCCATTACCTGAAATGGTCCCCTTACCAGGTACATTGCCCGAAACGCTATGCGTGCTAGTGGCTTTACGGGAATGTTAATTCAACTTATTTTCTATATTCTCTGTTAAACCCCAATGTAACTTTTTGTATATAAATTAAAAAATAAATTACCACTCACATGATGTGTATGGGGTCCACTACCGCGACAGGGTGGTTATTGGGTCCACTATCACCTGTTGGATGGGTATGGGGTACTCATTCCACCTGTATAATAGGTATTAGGTCCACTCACATCTGTAGGATAGATATGGCGTTCACTACCACCTGTAGGATGGGTATTTGGTCTACTACCAACTAGACGATGGGAATGGGACCCACCACTGTCCACAGGATGGGTATGGGGTCAACTTCCCTCTGTAGGTTGGGTATGTGGTCCACGTCCTCCCGTAAGTTGGGTATGGGGTCCATTGCTGCTAACAGGAAGGTATGGCATCCACTACTGCTTACAGAATGGGCATGGGGTCCACTGCCATCCCCAGCATAGGTATGGGATCCACTGCCGCCCACAGGATCGGAATGGGCTCCATTACCACCCACATGATGTGTATGGGGTCCACATCCGCCCACAGGGTGGTTATTGGATCCACTACCACAAGTTGGATGGGTATAGGGAACCCATACCATCTGTAGAATGGGTATGAGTTCCACTTCCACCTTTAGGATGGGTATTTGATCCACTACCAACTGTAGGATGGGAATGGGTCCCACTTCCACAATAGGATGAGTATGTGGTCCACTCCCGCCCACAGGATCGGAATGGGGGCCACTTCCCCCTGTAGGTTGGGTATGGGATCCATTAGACTGCTTAAAAGACGGGTATGGGGTCCACTACTGCCTTCAGGATGGGTATGGGGGTCCATTACCACCCAAAGGATGGGTATAGGGTCCACTACTACCTACAGGATGGGTATGGAGCCCACGTCCCCCTGTAGGTTGGGAAAGGGGTCCACTACTGCCTATAAGATGTGAATGGGGTCCACTACCGCCCACAGTATGAGCATGGGGGTTTACTACCACCTGTAGGTTGGGTATGGGGTCCAATACCACCTGTAGGTTGGGTATCTGGTCCACTACTGCCTACAAGATGTGCATGGGGTCCACTTTCCCCTAAATGGGGTCCACTACTACTTACAGGATGTGTATGGGGTCCACTGCCACCCACAGAACGGATATGGGGTCCACTACTGTCTACAGGATGGGTATGAGGTCCACTACAACCCTCAGGATGGGTATGGGGTGAGATACCGCCACAATGATTGAAATGGGGTCCGATAGCACTCACATGATATGTATGGGGTTCACTAGTACCCACAGGATGGGTATGGGGTTCTCTAATACCTACAGGATGGGTATGGGGTCCACGTCCCCCTGTAGGTTGGGCATGGGGGTCCACTACTGCCTATAGGATGGGTATGGGGTCCACTTCCCCCTGTAGGTTGGGAATGGGGTCCACTACTGCGGACAGGATGTGTTTTGGGTCCACAGAATGGGTAAGGGGTCCCCTACTTCCTTCAGGATGGGTATGGGGTCCACTACTACCCACAGGATGGAAATGGGTTCCACTACTGCCTACAGAATATGTATGGTCTCCACTTCCTCTTGTAGGTTGAGTATTGGGTCCACTTCTCCTTGTAGGTTGGGTATGGGGTCCACTACTGACTACAGGATAGGTATGGGGTTCACTACTGCCTACAGGATATTTATGGGGTCTACTTTCCCCTGTAGGTTTGGTTTCGGATCTGCTGCTGCCTACAAGATGGGTATGGGGTCCACAACTGCCTACAGGTTGGATATGGGGTCCACTACTGCCTACAGGTTGGATATGGGGTCCACAACTGCCTACAGGATGGGTATGAGATCCACTACCGCCCACAGAATGGGTATGGGGTCCACTACTGCCTACAGGATGGGTATGGGATCCACTACCACCCACAGAATGGGTATGGGGTCCACTACTGCCTTCAGGATGGGTATGGGATCCACTACCACCCACAGAATGGGTATGGGGTCCGCTACTGCATACAGGATGGGTATGGGGTCCACTAACACACACAGAATGGTTATGGGGTTCACTACCACCAACAGAATGGGTATGGGGTCCACAAGTCTCTACTGGACGCAGATGAACTTAAAGCTTGAGAATCCATTAACTATGCTGGAATATTGTAACACAAAAAACACTATAGTAGCTAATATTAATGTGATAATATTTAAGTGAGTAAATTCATTAACAATAGATAATTAACAAAGTTATCATTTTATGAAACAGATCGACAAATTTTAAGTTCCAGGTTTATAAAATTTTGTGAAATTGATAGTCTTGGTAGTAACATAAATTGGTAAATCATATATATTGTAAGTTAGGAATCTGATGTATGTGAACTTATCTAGTTATTCTTACCTAGTTGTGCTTGCGGGGGTTGAACTCTGGCTCTTTGGTCCCGCCTCTCAACGATGTACAGGGACCTGAGTTTATTGGGCTCTATCATATCTACATTTGAAACTGTATGTGGAGTCTGTCTCCACCACATCACTACTTAATGCATTCCATTTGTTAAGTACTCTGACACTGAAAAGTTCTTTCTAATGTCTCCGTGACTCATATGGGCACTAAGTTTCTACCTGTGACCACGGGTGGGACACTGTTCGTGTCCCACCGGTGCTGAAGAGTTTGTCTTTATCCACCCTGTCAATTCCCCTGAGAATTTTGTAGGTGCTTATCATGTCTCCCCTTACTCTTCTGTTTTCTAGGGACAAGAGGTTCAGCTTCTTTAGCCTTTCCTCGTAGCTCATACCTCTCAGTTCTGGGACGAGTCTGCTAATATACCGCTGAATCTTCTCTAACTTTGTCTCATGTTTAACTAGGTAAGAACTCCAGGCTGGCGCTGCATATTCCAGGATTGGTCTGACGTAATTGGTATACGGTCGTGAACGATTCCTTACACAAGTTTCAAAAGGCAGTTCTTATGTTGGCAAAGCTAGCATATGCCACTGATGATATCTTTTTTATGTGGGCCTCTGGGGACAGGTTCGGTGTGAAATCGACCCCCAATTTTTTTCTCTATTTGACTCTTGCAGGATTTCATCTCCTAGATAGTACCTTGTGTTCACCCTTTGCTCCCTTTGCATAATTTCATTATTTTACACTTTCCAAAGTTGAACTTTAGTAGCCAATTTGTAGACCATACCTCCAGTTTGTTCATGTCATCCTGTAGTCTATCTATTTTCATCTGTCTTGATTCTTCTCATAATTTTTGTATCATCAGCAAACATTGAGAGGAACTGTGTATAGAGTCAGCCTAAACCACATCACTGACTAATGCATTCCATCCGTTAACTACTCTGACACTGAAAAAGTTCCTTCTTACGTCCCAGTGGCTCATGTGGGTACTCAGTTTCCACCTGTGTCCCCTTGTTCGCGTCCCGCCAGTGTTGAATAGTTTTTTCCTTGTTTACCCGGTCGATTCCCCTGAGGATTTTGCAGGTTGTGATCATGTCCCCCCTTACTCTTCTGCCTACCAGTATCGTAAGGTGCATTTCCCGTAGCCTTTCCTCATAACTCATGCCTCTTAGTTCTGGGACTAGTCTAGTAGCATACCTTGGGATTTTTTCCAGCTTCGTCTTGTGCTTGACAAGGTACAGGCTCCATGCTGGGGCAGCATACACCAGGATTGGTCTTACATATGTGGTGTACAAGATTCTGAATGATTCCTTACACAGGTTCCTGAACGCTGTTCTGATGTTAGCCAGCCTCGCATATGCCGCAGACGTTATTCTCTTTATGTGGGTTTCAGGAGACAGGTTTGGTGTGATATCAACTCCTAGATCTTTCTCTCTGTCTGTTTCATTAAGTACTTCATCTCCTATTCTGTATCTTGTGTCTGGCCTCCTGTTTCCACTGCCTAGTTTCATTACTTTGCATTTACTCGGGTTGAACTTCAACAGCCATTTGTTGGACCATTCAATCAGTCTGTGTAGGTCAACTTGTAGCCTCCTACTAGCTTCCTCTGTTTCAATCCTCCTCATAATTTTTGAATCATCGGCAAACATTGAGAGAAACGAATCTATACCCTCTGGGAGATCATTTACATATACCAGAAACAGTATAGGTCCAAGGACTGACCCCTGCGGGACTCCACTTGTAACGTCTCGCCAATCTGAGACCTCACCCCTCACACAGACTCGTTGCCTCCTGTTGCTTAGGTACTCCTTTATCCAGTGGAGTACCTTCCCTTTCACTCCAGCCTGCATCTCCAGCTTTTTCACTAGCCTCTTGTGTGGTACTGTATCAAAGGCTTTCTGACAATCCAAAAATATGCAATCTGCCCACCCTTCTCTTTCTTGCCTTATTTTTGTTGCCTGGTCGTAGAATTCAAGTAACCCTGTGAGGCAGGACCTGCCATCCCTGAACCCATGTTGATGCTGTGTTACAAAGTTCCTTCGCTCCAGATGCTCCACTAGCTTTCTTCGCACAATCTTCTCCATCAGCTTGCATGGTATGCAGGTTAGGGACACTGGCCTGTAATTCAGTGCCTCCTGTCTATCCCCTTTCTTGTATATCGGGACTACGTTAGCTGCTTTCCAAATTTCTGGCAGTTCCCCTGTTGCCAGTGATTTGTTATACACTATGGAGAGTGGTAGGCACAGTTCTTTTGCTCCTTCCTTTAGTATCCAAGGGGAGATTCCATCTGGGCCTATAGCCTTTGTCTCATCCAACTCTAGTAAACACTTCCTTACTTCCCCGCTGGTAATCTCAAACTCTTCCAGTGGTTCCTGGTTAGCTATTCCCTCTCCTATCTCTGGAATTTCTCCTTGCTCTAAGGTGAAGACCTCCTGGAATTTCTTATTTAGTTCCTCACACACTTCCTTGTCGTTTGTAGTGAATCCTTCCGCCCCAATCCTTAATTGCATAACCTGTTCCTTTACTGTTGTTTTTCTACTGATGTGGCTATGCAACAAGTTAGGCTAAGTTTTTGACTTGCTTGCGATGTCATTTTTGTATTGTCTTTCTGCCTCTCTTCTCATCCTGTCATATTCATTCCTGGCATTCTGGTATCTTTCTCTGCTCTCCAGTGTCCTGTTATTCCTATAGTTTCTCCATGCACTTTTACTTTGCTGCTTAGCTAGATTCTACATCTCTGATTAAACCATGGGTTTCTCATCTTCATTTCTCTGTTTTCTTTTTGGACTCAGACAAACTTGTTTTCTGCGTCCTTGCACTTCTGCGTGATGTAGTCCATCATATCTTGGGCCGTCTTTCCCCTGAGCTCTGTTTCCCATGCTATATCTGTTAGGAATTTTCTTATTCCCTCATAGTTTCCCTTTCGGTATGCTAACCTTTTGGTTTCGGTATCCCTCCTCGAGTTCAATAACCCTTCTTCAATCAGGTACTCAAACACCAGTACACTGTGGTCGCTCATTCCTACTGGGTCCTCAAAACCGATTTCTCTTATGTCGGAGTCGTTCAGAGTGAAGACTAGGTCGAGTCTCGCTGGTTCGTCATTGCCTCTCATCCTTGTGGGTTCTCTGACATGCTGGGTTAAAAAGTTTCTAGTCACCACCCCCAATAGTTTGGCTCTCCACGTATCCTCGGCTCCATGCGGTTCCATGTTCTCCCTGTCAATCCTTCCGTGATTGAAGTCCCCCATGATGAGCAGGTGGGATCTATTTCTACAGGCAGCAGAGGCTGCCCTCTCAATTATAGTGTTAACTGCCATGTTGTTGTTTTCATACTCTTGACTTGGTCTTCTGTCATTTGGTGGAGGGTTATATATTACTGCTACTACTATTCTTGGTCCTCCCATTGTCATGGTGCCTGCTATGTAGTCTCTGAAACCCTCACAGCCCGGGATAGCCATCTCCTTAAAACTCCATTCCTTTCTCATGAGTAGAGCCACTCCGCCTCCTCCCCTACCTTCCCTCTCTTTCCTTATTACTGTGTACTCCTGGGGAAACAAGGCATTCGTTATGTGTGTGTGTGTGTGTGGTTGTGTGTGTGTGTGTGGTGTGTGTGTGGGGGGGGGGTGTACTCACCTAGTTGTGCTTGCGTGGGTTCAGCTCTGGTTCTGTGGTCCCGCCTCTCAACCATCAATCAACAGGTAAACACACACACAAAACAGGTGTTTGTGTACTCACCTAGTTGTGCTTGCGGGGGTTGAGCTCTGGCTCTTTGGTCCCGCCTCTCTACTGTCAATCAACTGATGTACAGATTCCTGAGCCTACTGGGCTCTACCATATCTACATTTAAAACTGTGTATGGAGTCAGCCTCCACCACATCTCTGCCTAATGCATTCCACCTGTTAACTACTCTGATACTGTAAAAGTTCTTTCTAACGTCCCTGTGGCTCATTTGGGTACTCAGTTTCCACCTGTGTCCCCTTGTTCACGTACCGCCAGTGTTAAATAGTTTATCCTTGTCTACCCTGTCAATTCAATCCCTGTGAGGATTTTGTAGGTAGTGATCATGTCTCCTCTCACTCTTCTGTCTTCCAGTGTCGTAAGGTGCATTTCCCGCAGCCTTTTCTCGTAACTCATACCTCTTAGTTCTGGGGCTAGTCTATTGGCATAAGTCTGAACTTTTTCCAGCTTCGTCTTGTGCTTGACGAGGTACGGGCTCCATGCTGGGGCCGCATACTCCAGGATTGGTCTTACGTATGAGGTGTACAAGATTCTAAAGGATTCCTTACACAGGTTCCTGAAGGCTGTTCTGATGTTAGCCAGCCTCGCATATGCCGCAGACGTAATTCTCTTTATGTGGGCTTCAGGAGACAGGTTTGGTGTGATATCAACTCCTAGAACTTTCTCTCTTTCAGTTTCATTAGCCCTTCAATTGCGCATCGCATTATATGATGCTTTGGAGTACTACACAAGATTTAAACGGCCCGCGGATACACGGGGTTCACCACACCTTTATCAGGGCTCTTGTAAACAGACGCCATTATAAAAAAAAATCGTGGGCCAAATTCCCGGGTGTGAAGGACCTCAGTATTGAGTCAGCTACCATGCCTGACGCACGCAGCATGAGCTCACAGCACTGCTGTTCAGCTTGTGACCACAGCATCGCCTAAAAATGCCATAATATACTTGTTTATGCTATTATGTAGCGATGATATTATTACAGAAGACCCCTGACTGTGATAAAACTGACCAGGGTTCTGATAATAGCAGGATTGTGGTGATATTTGGCGCTGTGCGCCATGGAGGGAGTAATGCTGTGGGAGGGATGGTGGTGTCGTCTTCTGACTGTGTGTACTCACCTAATTGTGCTTGCGGGGGTTGAGCTTTGGCTCTTTGGTCCCGCCTCTCAACTGTCAATCAACTGGTGTACAGATTCCTGAGTACTGTGTGGCCACCTTTTATTGACTGCACTCACTATACCAGCTTAGTGGTTCGCTATGGTGAACACAAATGTAGATACTTATATATAACGTGTGTATAGAGGGTATAAACAGCAAGAGTAGGTTGGGAGCCGCCATTTTGGTGAGGGAGGTGGCGTCATCTGCACGACGCCACCGTGCAGACGACGGTGTTGTTTACTGGTTACCACCATGGTCTTTGGTCACCATACCAGTTTACTTGTACAAGTATGGTGAATAAAACAGGTAGATATTTATATATAATGTGTGTATATAGCGTAATAACACCACATAGTATTGTTGGAGGAGAAATATTAGTGCGTCTGGCCTTGAGAGCGGCAGCCATCAGCTGACTGTGAGGTCCTACGTCTTTGTTCCTTTGTCGTGACGCTGAACCCCGGTTCATTCCGAACACAGCGATTACACAACACATAGCACCTTGCCTCAGCAACCGTTACTACCACCTATACTCCTACACACACCAGACCCTTGAGGCGTACCACTCGGTTTGTACTGGAACACAATGAATGAACATATGGAAGGTATTTAAAGGCCGCCAGGTTTTGTCATTTAATTACAAAGAATAGACTCTGACAAATAATAATATATTAACATACTCTATTAGGTAAATACACTTCCAATACCCATAGACCACTTGACCTCCGCGGTCACCACTTTCACTCGTAACTTCCGCCTAAGTCCCTAATACGGAATGATTACTACAACGCTCCACACCTGGTTAGTCTTACATTCAATACTCACATACTGCAGACTTAACTTGGTCACTAAGATCACATCAGGCTCTCGAATAGCTGTCTGCTACATTTCGCTGCTGCCACAAACGGAGACCTCGGAGGACTTGCCAGTTCAACTCCCACAATCAGACTGACTCCAGTCAGCCATGGCCTCAACCATTTCACCCCGCCTCTCAAGGAAGGTATAATCCGATTAACCTTATCCCTAGAGCGGTAACCTTGATCCTAGAAGCCTGACGAAGAATAATTCCTCTTTCCAGGAATTATTAATTTGGCTAAACAGCTTCGGTCTTAATCCATTGACCTTTCTTAGATATGTGATCCATAGTCTGTCTACTTAACATGTACTTCCAATCATCATTCGTTAAGTGTTGTAGTAATGATCCTCTAGCTAATAATTCCTACTAACTTGTGGATTACAACACCTTTACTCACCATACAAGCTTAGATGTACAGTTATGGTGAACAAAACATGTAAGTACTTATATATAACGTCTGCATATAAGAGCAAAAACAGTATTGTGGGAGGAGAATGTGGGTGAGTCAGGTGAATTGAGGGAGGGCGGGAGTGGCTGGCTGGTACACGGCGGTCACTCCTCGTTACTTATTGACTCATAATAGCAACTTAGTGGTTCGTTATGGTGAACAAAACATGCAGATACTTATATATAACCTGTGTAAATAGTGTAATAACTGACAAAGTATTTGTTCACTGTTTGATGAACATCATTGAATCAACAATATGCACACCATATTTATAAGTACAGCGATGATTCACTCATTTTATTATATAAATATATCAAACTACACACTATTGAATAATATTACAGCAAAAAAAAACTAGGAAAAATCAACCAGAGACATTGAAATAATTAGGTAATTATCTCTTTGTGGCAACTCCGGCCTGACAGCTGGGGATCAACAGACCGCCTGGGACGCACGCTGAGTCAGCGCCTGATTTTTGCCAGACTTCCCCACCCTATAGCGGGCAATATATGCCACTTACGATTTTTTTATTATTTTTTCCCATGATCAGTGAACACAAATTAACAGGTTAGGAAGAAAAAAGGATTTTTTTTTTTTTTGGTATGCGCCTGTGGGTGTCAAATGGTATATAGCCATGCCCCATTTAAGGGTTAAGTATTTCTCCTATTCTGTATCCTGTGTCTGGCCTCCTGTTTCCACTGCCTAGTTTCATTACTTTGAATTTACTCGTTGCCAAGCCCTTTTACTATGCTGCTTAGCTAGCCTACATCTGTGTGTGTGTGTGTGTGTGTGTGTGTGTGTGTGTGTGTGTGTGTGTGTGTGTGAGTGTGTGTGTGTGTGTGTGTGTGTGTGTGTGTGTATGTGTGTGTGTGTGTGTACTCACCTAGTTGTACTTACCTAGTTGTGTTTGTGGGGGTTGAGCTCTGGCTCTTTGGTCCCGCCTCTCAACCGTCAATCAACAGGTGTACAGATTCCTGAGCCTATCGGGCTCTATCATATCTACACTTGAAACTGTGTATGGAGTCAGCCTCCACCACATCACTTCCTAATGCATTCCATTTGTCAACCACTCTGACACTAAAAAAAGTTCTTTCTAATATCTCTCTGGCTCATTTGGGCACTCAGTTTCCACCTGTGTCCCCCTGTGCGTGTGCCCCTTGTGTTAAATAGCCTGTCTTTATCTACCTATCAATTCCCTTCAGAATCTTGAATGTGGTGATCATGTCCCTCTAACTCTTCTGTCTTCCAGCGAAGTGAGGTTTAATTCCCGTAGTCTCTCGTAGTAGCTCATACCTCTCAGCTCGGGTACTAGTCTGGTGGCAAACCTTTGAACCATTTCCAGTTTAGTCTTATCCTTAACTAGATATGGACTCCATGCTGGGGCTGCATACTCCCGGATTGGCCTGATATATGTGGTATACAAAGTTCTGAATGAATCTTTACACAAGTTTCTGAGTGCCGTTCGTATGTTGGCCAGCCTGGCATATGCCGCTGATGTTATCCTCTTGATATGTGCTGCAGGAGACAGGTCTGGCGTGATATCAACCCCCAAGTCTTTTTCTTTCTCTGACTCCTGAAGAATTTCCTCTCCCAGATGATACCTTGTATCTGGCCTCCTGCTCCCTACACCTATCTTCCTTACATTACATTTGGTTGAGTTAAACTCTAACAACCATTTGTTCGACCATTCCTTCAGCTTGTCTAGGCAAACCTCCAATCAGTTGTATATCAGGTCTTTCTATGGGCTACAGAAAATAATATGGTGTTTAACGAAGATAAGTTCCAGCTCATGCGCTACGGAAAAATTGAAAATATAAAAACAGAAACCACGTACAAAACTCAGGCAAATCATAACATAGAACGAAAAGCCAATGCAAAGGATCTGGGTGTACTCATGTCGGAAGACCTTACCTTTAAAGAACACAATAAAGTAGCCGTCACAACTGCAAGAAAAATGACAGGTTGGATAACAAGAACTTTTCACACTAGAGATGCTATACCGATGATGATACTTTTCAAAACGCTTGTGCTCTCTAGAGTGGAGTATTGCTGCACAATGACAGCCCCTTTCAAAGCTGGAGAAATTGCTGACCTGGAGAGCGTGCAGAGATCCTTTACTGCTAGAATCCACTCAGTAAAACATCTAAATTACTGGGACCAACTAAAGAGCCTAAATCTGTACTCCCTTGAGCGCAGGCGGGAGAGATACATAATAATTTACATGTGGAAAATAATTGAGGGGCTGGTCCCAAACCTGCACACAGAAATAACATCACATGAGACCAGGAGGCATGGCAGGATGTGCAGAATACCCCAGTTGAAAAGCAGAGGTGCAACAGGTACTCTGAGAGAGAACTCTATCAACATCAGAGGCCCGAGACTGTTCAATACGCTTCCACTACACATAAGGGGCATAACTGGCCGACCCCTCACAGTGTTCAAGAGAGAACTGGATAAGCACCTCCAAAGGATACCTGATCAACCAGGCTGTGGCTCATACGTCAGGCTGCGAGCAGCCACGTCTAACAGCCTGGTTGATCAGTCCAGCAACCAGGAGGCCTGGTCGACGACCGGGCCGCGGGGACACTAAGCCCCGGAAGCACCTCAAGGTAACCTCAAGGTCGGTCTTCTTGAAGCCTCAAACAGTCCTCTTCTGTTTTAATCCTTCTCATAATTTTGGCATCGTCTGCAAACATTGAGAGAAATGAATCGATACCCTCCGGGACATCATTTACATATATCATAAACAAGATAGAACCAAGTACAGAGCCCTGTGGGACTCCACTGGTGACTTCACGCAAATCGGAGGTCTCACCCCTCACCGTAACTCTCTGCTTCCTATTGCTTAGATACTCCCTTATCCACTGGAGCACCTTACCAGCTACACCTGCCTGTCTCTCCAGCTTATGTACCAGCCTCTTATGCGGTACTGTGTCAAAGGCTTTCCGACAATCCAAGAAAATGCAGTCTGCCCAGCCCTCGCTTTCTTGCTTAATCTTTGTCACCTGGTCGTAGAATTCTATTAAGCCAGTCAGGCAAGATTTACCCTCCCTGAACCCATGTTGGCGATTTGTCACGAAGTCCCTTCTCTCCAGATGTGTTACCAGGTTTTTTCTCGCGATCTTCTCCGTCACCTTACATGGTATACAAGTCAAGGACACTGGCCAGTAGTTCAGTGCCTCTTGCCTGTCGCCCTTTTTGTATATTGGGACCACATTCGCCGTCTTCCATATTTCTGGTAGGTCTTCCATCTACAGTGACTTACTATACACTATGGAGAGTGGCAAGCAAAGTGCCTCTGCACACTCTTTCAGTACCCATTATGAGATCCCATCTGGACCAACAGCCTTTCTAACATCCAGATCCAGCAGGTGCCTCTTGACCTCCTCTCTCGTAATTTCGAACTCTTCCAAGGCTGCCTGGTTTACCTCCCTTTCTCCAAGCACAGTGGCCTCACCTTGTTCTATTGTGAAGACCTCCTGGAATCTCTTGTTGATTTCCTCACAGACCTCTTTGTCATTCTCTGTATACCTGTCCTCGCCTGTTTTAAGTTTCAATACCTGTTCTTTCACTGTTGTTTTCCTTCTGATGTGACTGTGGAGTAGCTTTGGTTCGGTCTTGGCTTTGTTTGCTATATCATTTTCAAAACTTTTCTCTGCTTCTCTTCTCACCCTGACGTACTTATTCCTGGTTCCTTATGCCTGGTTACTACACATAAGGGGCATAACTGGCCGTCCCCTCACAGTGTTCAAGAGAGAACTGGATAAGCACCTCCAAAGGATACTTGATCAACCAGGCTGTGACTCATACGTCAGGCTGCGAGCAGCCGTGTCCAACAGCCTGGTTGATCAGTCCAGCAACCAGGAGGCCTGGTCGACGACCGGGCCGCGGGGACACTAAGCCCCGGAAGCACCTCAAGGTAACCTCAAGGTAAGGCAAGGTTCTCTGGTATCTCTCTCTGCTCTCTGGTGTTCTGTTATTCCGCAAGTTCCTCCACGCCCTTTTGTTCAGTTTCTTCGCTTCCATACATGCCGTATTATACCATGGATTCTTCTGTTGCTTCTCGGATTTTTCCCTTTGGGCCGGGATGAACCTGTTTACTGCCTCCTGACACTTTTGGGTAACATAGTCCATCATACCCTGTACAGACTTGTCTCTGAGGTCTGTGTCCCAAGGTATTTCCCTTAGGAAATTTTTCATCTGTTCATAATTCCCCTTTCGGTATGCCAGCCTTTTGATTCCTAGTTATTTTTGGGGGGAGATAATTCCTAGCTCTACCAGGTACTCAAAGTTCAGTACACTGTGGTCACTCATTCCCAAGGGCGCTTCCATCTTAACTTCCCTTATATCCCACTCATTAAGGGTAAATATCAAATCAAGCATTGCTGGATCATCTTCTCATCTCATTCTTGTGTGTGTACTCACCTAATTGTACTCACCTAATTGTGCTTGCGGGGGTTGAGCTCTGGCTCTTTGGTCCCGCCTCTCAACCGTCAATCAACTGGTGTACAGATTCCTGAGCCTATTGGGCTCTATCATATCTACATTTGAAACTGTGTATGGAGTCAGCCTCCACCACATCACTTCCTAATGCATTCCATTTACTAACTACTCTGACACTGAAAAAGTTCTTTCTAACGTCTCTGTGGCTCATTTGGGTACTCAGCTTCCACCTGTGTCCCCTTGTTCGCGTCCCACCAGTGTTGAATAGTTCATCCTTGTTTACCCGGTCGATTCCCCTGAGGATTTTGTAGGTTGTGATCATGTCCCGCCTTACTCTTCTGTCTTCCAGTGTCGTAAGGTGCATTTCCCGCAGCCTTTCCTCAAAAGTCATGCCTCTTAGTTCTGGGACTAGTCTAGTAGCATACCTTTGGACTTTTTCCAGCTTCGTCTTGTGCTTGACAAGGTACGGGCTCCATGCTGGGGCCGCATACTCCAGGATTGGTCTTACATATGTGGTGTACAAGATTCTGAATGATTCTTTACACAGGTTCCTGAACGCCGTTCTGATGTTAGCCAGCCTCGCATATGCCGCAGACGTTATTCTCTTTATGTGGGCTTCAGGAGACAGGTTTGGTGTGATATCAACTCCTAGATCTTTCTCTCTGTCTGTTTCATTAAGTACTTCATCTCCTATTCTGTATCCTGTGCCTGGCCTCCTGTTTCCACTGCCTAGTTTCATTACTTTGCATTTACTCGGGTTGAACTTCAACAGCCATTTGTTGGACCATTCACCCAGTCTATCCAGGTCATCTTGTAGCCTCCTACTATCATCCTCTGTTTCAATCCTCCTCATAATTTTTGCATCGTCGGCAAACATTGAGAGGAACGAATCTATACCCTCTGGAAGATCATTTACATATACCAGAAACAGTATAGTATAGTATAACAGAAACAGTGTGTGTGTATGTATGTGTGTGTGTGTGTGTGTGTGTGTGTGTGTGTGTGTGTGTGTGTGTGTGTGTGTGTGTGTGTGTGTGTGTGTGTGTGTGTGTGTGTGTGTGTGTGTACTCACCTATTTGTGCTCTCTCTCTCTCTCTTCCTCTCCCTCTCTCTCCCTCTCCCTCTCCCTCTCCCTCTCTCTCTCTCTCTCTCTCTCTCTCTCTCTCTCCTCTCTCTCTCTCTCTCTCTCTCTCTCTCTCTCCTCTCTCTCTCTCAGCACCCACATATGTGTTGTATGTGGATGCTGAAGTTCAGTTTCTTGTCTATCTATAGGTCAGGGAACTTTCCATAATTTTTATTCTAATGTTAACATTGTCTATCTGAAATTGAATTTGGTTTGAAGATTTACTTGCAAATAAAATGTAGTCGGTCTGTTCTATGTTTAGTGGGAGTTTGTTGGTTTACATCCATGAGTGGACTTTTTAACTTTGTTATTTACACTATTATTTAGTGCGTTTGGGTTTGGGTCTGAATAGATGAAGGTAGTATCGTCAGCACTTATCTTTACACTTACTGGAAGTATCTAAGTATCAGCTGAAGTATCTTGACACTGGAGTTAAACTTTAGTAGATATTTTCTGGACCATTCTTTCAGTTTCGCAGGCCAACGAAGATGGAATTCACATGAAAAGGATTCTTTGTCCATCACTAATAATGTTGTGTTTTCTCTGTCTAGTTTCAGACACGGTCATGTTCCAATTGTGTCTTAGATAGTTACGCGTAATTAAGGATGATAGAAAATCACTTACAATTAATGCATCAAGTTTGGAGACTTGTACACATTTTAGTGTAAGAAGTTTAATTTAGTTCATTTATTATGCACCCCATACCCATCTTGTGGGCGGTAGTGGAAAGGGTTGCAGAGGCACATAATGGGCTCAGGGACTGAACCCCACAATTCATTTCTTTTAGCTAAGCAAGTTATAATCATGATGAGCTAGTTACAAAATTCAGTATAAGTCGTCACATCAACAATGGCTTCGAGATCGACCACAAGTACAGTTTCTAAATTCAGCAACTGACATAGTGTAAGAAGCAAGGCAAATAGTTCTGTCTAATGGGCAGAGGCAACTGCACTTGCAGCTGCACCCGTGGGGGCGGTGTAGGAAAACATCAGTGTATATGATTTGAGAGAGAGAATGATATGTGGATAGAGCATCAATATGGCGTAAGGTATTGGGTTTTGCCTCAAGACGAAGCATAATAAAGAGCCCGAATATCTGGGGAAAAATTACATTAAAAATTGTCCATGTGAAACATATATAATCACGATTTAAACATTTCAGTTGTATTAATTGAATATATATCATTAGGAAGTTTTGTTTATCTGGGTAAGTTGTCAGCTTATATTAACTAATAGCTAGTGTGGCTTGTATACTGGGTACATCCGGTCTCTTACCCTAGACCGTGGCGGTAACTTTATGGTCAGGAAGCCACAAATATTTACAATGGGGCTCGGTCAGTCAATATGATTCCATTGACATCACTCAACTTATGTATTCTGCTCTCGTATTGACAATTTGAATGATATCAAGAACATTTTGAATATCCTCTGACATAGACGGTGCTATAGTTGATTGTTGATCATGACCTGTCTAGTGGGTCGAGACTGGTCTCATTAGCATCTCTCAGATTGGTGGAACGAAATTCTTGCTGCAAGAATATGTGTTCTCAGAGCTAACGAGGGAAACTAAAATACATATTTCCTAAATAAATACTTTAATTACAAATATTTGAAAATATATGATATGTCTCTGAATCTTTGATGATACAGAACATATTGTGGTTTATAATTAAGTTCTTAATAGTGATCCTATCCGGCATCATAATTTACATACATATCTACTTTTGTTTTTAAATTTCTTTATTATGTACCCCATACCCATCCCGTGGGCGGTGGTGTAAAGAATTACAGAAGGCACATAATCGGTTCAGGAACTGAACCCTCTAGTTCGTTTCAGCTAAGCAAATAACAATCTTTTGATGCTAGTTACAAAATTATTAATGTTATATATATACATGTACACATGCTCATGCATACATGTACATATACTTACGTATACATATATACATACACATATATATTTAATCACCCACACAAATACACACATCAATAATCTTTTGTGTCACAAGTGATTCAACAAGAGGCTCACAACAGTCACTATACAAGGCACTTTACATCTATGATGAGTCGCACAGTTACTAGTCTTGCTGCACACCCACCCAACTGGGCGGCAGCTTTACAGTCATGTGCATGCATTACCTACAGTAAGCATATTTTGGATACTTCGCTAAAATTTCGGGCAGCACATCATTATGAATGAAGTACTTACACATTTCTTGGAAACCATTGATGGTGTTATCTCTAAATTCCGTGATTTTTTCACATTCCATTAAATAATGACGCAAAGTATGCGAATAGTTCTGCTGACAGAGTTTATATTTAGTCAAATCTACATCAGCAGATGTTACAAACTCCCAGAGGTACTTGTAGCCGAGCCTAAGCCTAGCAGTGGTAACATCTAGAAGTCTGCTAACCTTATTAGATGACTCATAGACGTGCGGTTCTTCCTGCATAATAGAATGATGATAGATTGAGTAACTGGTGTGAATTTTGCTTTGCCTCAAGTCTCCGAAATTTAGTTTGTGTTCCCGGAATATTACTGCCTTCAGGCTGCTCAAAAGCAGTTCAAGTTGGTAATTAATTCCCTCTTTACGATCAAAAGTCTTGGTCAACTCATCAGTTCTATCATGCATTCGGAGACCAATATGGGAAGGAATCCATAGGAGACAAACTCTGACTCCATCATTGATTATTTCATTATATCTGTGTCTAGCTTCAGAGATAAGCACGTCACAGTTATGCCTGTTGTGGATTAAAATGACTACATTTTTATGTTAATTTCTTTTTGTAAATGATGATGATGAAGTTCAATAAATATAAGTAAGTAATTATCAATGAAGGCACCAAGCCAGGAAGGATATGTAGCAACATCAAATAAAGGTATTATTGAAACTTTATAGGAAAACGTTAAATCCTAAATATATCTTTATTCCTATACCTGAAATATTGTGTACTTTCCTCTCCCCATCGTACTTCTGCACCTGCTGGCAAGTGGTGCGGTGCGATGTGCAGGTGGTGTTCATTACTAGGTGAGCTGGCAGGTGGTGTTCACTGCTAGATGAACTGCTGTTCACCTAGCAGTAATTAGGTACCTGGGAGGTAGTTAATTGTTATGGGGATGTATATCCAGAGGCACTGTATACAATGTTCACAATAGAACAATGTATAATCATTTTATGGTATACAACACATTGAGAAGGAATGAAGGTTAGATCCGAAAATTTAGTTTTTAATACACTATATTACATACAAAATTTAGTTTTTAATACAAATATATTTTATGTTTCCGATTTTCTGATGATATAAAAGATATCATATATATAGGGGTCCCAGTAGTACAGTCGTGTTCGTTCTCGACGCACAATCGAGAATTCCGTGTTCGAATCCTGGGCGGGACAGAAATGGTTGGGTACATTTCCTTTCACATAATACGACTGTTCACGTAGCAGTTATTAGGTACTGAGGAATTAGTCAGCTTGTTGTGGGGATGCATCCTGGGCGGGTCAGTAATTCGACCTTAGGAATGACCTTGATAAAAGCCTACCGTGTATGAATATACTGTGGCTTCCTGTTCCCCAAAACAATGAATTATTATAATATTATGGTTTATAATTAAGTTCTTATGACGATCCTGCGTCATAATTAACATACGTCTATCTTTACCTCAACATTTAATAAGCTAATTTCTGTCTGTATATGATGATGATCATATACAATTAAGGTAGCACTGCAACTTTATAGGAAATTGCTAAATCCAAAATATATCTTGGTTCTTATACTTGAGATATTGTTACAGTAAACGTTTGAAAACAAAGTTTATATCTGTATTTAAAATATAAAACATTTTGCGTTTATCAACGCATCTCTCTGAATTACAATTTTTTCTGAATTGTGAAGCCTGTATTGCCAATTTCAATTTCTTTCTTTATTATGCACCCCATACCCATCCCGTGGGCGGTGGTGTAAAGGATTACAGAGGCACATAATCGGTTCAGGAACTGAACCCTCTAGTTCGTTTAATTAAGCAAATAACAATATTTGACGCTAGTATTGCCCGCCTGGCAGAACACTGATGCATTGGAAGTTTTCATGTGTCCGGACACCGGCGATGGTAGTGGTATTGGCTATTTATTTAACCATATCTTGGCTTTCATTTAAGATATATTTTACTTGAGATGTAGTCACATTATCGTCTACATCTGTGTTTATGCTGACATATAGACCTTTGATGTTACTTTGCACATATGCAAATGAATTACACAATTAATTCACTTGTTTGCAGGTCTTCACACTCCCTGAGATAGCCATCACGTAACTATAAAAAGGCATATATCTTCACTTTCACTTCAGTTATATTTATGCTAAAGTATTAACATGCAGCTTATATTTTTATCATTATTATGACTGTCGGAAAATCCGACACCATTTAATAATCATACAGATAATAGCTGTATTGTATAAACAAGTTACCCATAGAAAACGTAACTTGTAGTGGAATTACCGTCTAAAGAAAACGGGATATCATCACCACATACTATTATAATTCACCAGCTATTCTGCTGGGAATTATTCTTAAATACATAAGTCTTTGGACTTTACCATCATAAAAACATCTTATATAAATTAACTTAATTATCAATATTAAAGTAGAGTAAATGTGACCCTTCTATCACGTTCTGAAATCTGGACAATGTAAGCCAGGCGTCAGAGGGAGGAAGGAGGGCAGCCATTGTTGTGTCACCTCCGAGACGTGTGGAGCAAATTCGGCTCCTATCATATCTGGACAATGTCGGCCAGTAACGTCAATAGTATGGAGTGTTAAACAGCCATTGTTTATACTAGACCAGAGGCTCACAGGAGCAAATACGGCTCCTGTTAATTTTACTTGGACGTAGTGTTATGGAAACCAGAAGTGTACCATTATCAACACGCTGTCTACAAATTCAAGTTAAGTGTCTATCCGAAACCTGTTTATCATTCATTTATGGCCATTAATGTCAGGATATAGGGTGAACCATTTAGATCACGAAATCGCCTCAAACTAAAGGTAATTAAGGCAGGTCTTTATTGTTCCATGTACTGTATAGTGTTTTCTCTGATATAGCTTGTCATATATAGGATTCTGGCTTCACAGCTAGCGCACTTTTGACAGGTCAAGACGAGGAAGAGTTTGTGCACCAGTTACTGGGTGATGGAAGCTACCTCAAAGAGGATAATTTGGTGTCTACACCCTAGTTATACCTGGTGGACTAGCCTGCTGTACTATAAGATAAGGAACCTCTTCAATGTATGTAGTTAATTCTGTAGTTTGATTGGCTGCACATATATAAATTTAATAAACCCCCCTAATGTGTAGAGGATCGATTTGTGAGATTGAGATTATTGCAGAAATACAGTCCACTTATCATTATACAAATTGCTATTGAAGTATATAAATTAACGTAAATATAAATTCTATATATATTCATATAAATTAAATAAATATAAATCTCACAGGTCGGTTCCCACATTATTTGGTCATCTTCGAACCGGATGACGGATTATTTGATCCCTTGAACCCACATTTGGTCATCTTAGTACCGGATGAACCAGTTAACCAGTGGATTCATTAAATATACTAGTGCAGTGTTATTTAAACAAAGGCCAGCAGTCAAGACGGCAGCGTAGCCTCGAGGGAGCTCAGGAGCCTCCCCTCAGCCCAGTTCAGCTTCGTCAGCGGTTTCATGCACACCCACAGATATTTGGTGGCGTGTTATTTCGTGAAATGACAGCGCTAATATAGAAGCCAGCCAAATTAGTGGCTGTGTCCTCGCAAGATTGTTCACGGATTTCGTGGTGTTACATTTCGCGAGAGATTATCCACGAATTTTGTGGACTTTATTTCGCGAGGTCACTAATAATATTTAATACTTCTTGATAATATTATAAGTTTCATAGAGGCTAATTAAGAGGCTATTATCAATAATTGTGTATATTATTTCTCCAAAATAGAGAATTATTTAATATATATTGCACTAGTGATCACAGTATAATATTTACTAATTGCCAACCCACAACAGGGTAGGATATTACCACTGACTAGTTGAACTATTATTGCTCATCCTAGTCCCATTATTACCATAGTCAGTTGTACTATATTGAACAACCTAACACCATTAATGAATGGTGCAGACCCTATTTTGGGTGTAATTTTTATCAACTCGAATTGAGTTGTATATATAATAATTTACTTATGATCATTACACCTTTGAGTGATTAATTAGTGTCTCTTCCATCCTAGGGTGATATAGAGGAGCTAACCTAAAGGTAGTTCCAGTGACACTGGTTTATCACTCAAATCATTAGTGTGTATGATTGTATATATATAATGTGTATTAATTTTAAGTGCTAACCTCTAGTAGAGGTAGGATTATTGCCTAGTGAGTTCCGAATTTACCCTAGGCTACCATTAGTGTTTGTTCAGTATTATGAGCAGCCCAAGTACAAGTCCCACAAGGCTTCACCAACGAACCAGTATGGATAATGCAGGGAGAATGAAAAGAACCCTTGCAGGTCTTAAAGGCCACTTAACAAGACAGATCAAGAAATGTGAAGATTTGTCACAACAATCTCAAGTTGATTATGCTGAACTGGAAAGCTATTATGAAGCAGCTGCAGGTAAATTTGAGCAAATCAAATGCCAAATGGCTGTCCTTGTGGGGACAGACTACTACCATCAATTCATTGGTAGCCCTACTAAATATCAGGGCATAACCATGTTAAACTCTCCAGGAGGTAAATTACTCTCAGGCCCAGTATCAAGCCTGAGGAGACCTATGCCTGCAGATAAACAATACCAATAGAAATCTAAATTTGTCAGCTGATTATATTTCTCCAGTAGCATTATACTAAGGAGATTACAGCTGACTATACCAACAGAGGTTGATGTTAGTATCATCATTTAAAGCTGGAGATGATTTCATGAGGCCTCAGTGGCAAATCAGTGAACAGTAGCCTAAAACAGCTACAAGTCACTGCGACCAATGTCACTGAACCCACTGCAGTCTCAGAACCATACTTTACTTTAATGATGAGCTATTCAATCTTCTGAATCAATTAACTAAATTAAACCCCAATAAATCTGATGACTGATTTGATACATTTATTATTTAATCAAGATGTATTCCATGGGCCTCAGTGTTTATATATCAGTGACCAGTTACCTGAAGAAACTTCAAGTTATATCTAATGTCACTGATCTCACTGCAGTCCCTGAATCATACTTGACTGTAGTACTTGATCACATCCAGTCTTCTGGGTTAAATAATATGTAATAAGGCTTGAATATTAGCCTTTCAAGAGTTGACAGGGAAATGAAATCGCATTAGACTTCTAACCCCTG